>NW_026734781.1:0-234048 GCF_949786415.1 Peromyscus eremicus | reverse complement strand
TCACTATTGTGCTCCAAATGCCATACACAGTGCAAATAGTACTCGCGTCTGTTCCCTTCAAGTACAGTGTATTGGACTGATTAGGAGCTACTGTTCTTGTCAGTTTCCTCAGCAGAGTTGAACTAGATATGGTCCGTGTGTGGGAAGCACAGGTCTTTTGTTCTGAGCAAGCTCACTCTTTGGACCCCTTTGGAAACACAGTAGAGTAGAAGAGTGCTCTTTTCTCAAAAGCAGAGTGTGTTTCATGTAAGGCGAGCT
The DNA here is from genome assembly GCF_949786415.1 of Peromyscus eremicus. Taxonomy (NCBI): domain Eukaryota; kingdom Metazoa; phylum Chordata; class Mammalia; order Rodentia; family Cricetidae; genus Peromyscus; species Peromyscus eremicus. Next base: position 233,790 of record NW_026734781.1, on the reverse strand, counting down.
AGCATTTGTTTCCCAGTCCTAAATGGAGTTGAATCACATGCAGTTTCTGGTCCTACGAGCAAGAGTTGTTTTCTGGTAAGAAAAGTCACTATTGCGCTCCCTTTGCCATACACAGTGCAAATAGCACTTGCGTCTGTTCCCAGCAATTACAGTGTATTGGACTGAATAGGAGCTACTGTTCTTGTCAGTTTCCTAAGCAGAGTTGAACTAGATATGACCGTGTGTGTAGGAAGCACAGTTCTTTTGTTCTGAGCAAGCTCACTGTCTGGCCCCATAGGAATCACAGTAGAGTAGAAGAGTGCTCTTTTCTCAAAAGCAGATTGTGTTTCTTGTAAGGGGAGCTAGCATTTGTTTTCCAGTCCTATATGGAGTTGAATCCCATGCAGTTTCTGCTCCTACGAGCAAGAGTTGTTTTCTGGTAAGGAAAGTCACTATTGCGCTCCCATTGCCATACACAGGGCAAATAGCACTCACGTCTGTTCCCAGCAAGTACAGTGTATCAGACTGAATAGGAGCTACTGTTCTTGTCAGTTTCCTAAGCAGAGTTGAACGAGATATGTCCCGCGTGTGTAGGAAGCACAGTTCATTTGTTCTGAGCAAGCTCACTGTTTGGACTCCATAGGAAACACAGTAGAGTAGAAGAGTGCTCTTTTCTCCAAGCACAGTGTGTTTCTTGTAGGGCAAGCTAGCGTTTGTTTCCCAGTCCTAAATGGAGTTGAATCACATGCAGTTTCTGGTCCTACAAGCAAGAGTTGTTTTCTGGTAAGAAGAGTCACTATTGCGCTGCCTTTGCCATACACAGGACAAATAACACTGGCGTGTTTTCCCAGCAAGTACAGTGTATTGGATGGAAGAGGATCTACTGTTCTTGTCAGGTTCCTAAGCAGACTTGAACTAGATATGGCTGTGAGTGTAGGAATCACAGTTTTTTTGTTCTAAGCAAGCTCACTGTTCGGAAACCATAGGAAACACAGTAGAGTAGAAGAGTGCTTTTTTCTCTAAATCAGAGTGTGTTTCTTGTAAGTCGAGTTAGTGTTTGTTTCCCACTCCTAAATGGAGATGAATCACATGCAGTTTCTGGTCCTACGAGCAAGAGTTGTTTTCTGGTAAGAAGAGTCACTACTGTGCTCCCATTGTCATACAAAGGGCAAATAGCACACGCGTCTGTTCCCAGCATGTACAGTGTATTGGACTGAAGAGGATCTACTGTTCTTGTCAGGTTCCTAAGCAGAGTTGAACTAGATATGGCCGTGTGTGTAGGAAGCACAGTTCTTTTGTTCTGAGCAAGCTCACTGTTCTGGCCCTATAGGAAACACAGTAGAGTAGAAGAGTGCTCTTTTCTCAAAAGCAGATTGTGTTTCTTGTAACGCGAGCTAGAATTTTTTTCCCAGTCCTATATGGAGTTGAATCACATGCAGTTTCTGGTCCTACGAGCAAGAGTTGTTTTTTGGTAAGGAAAGTCTCTATTGCGCTCCCATTGCCATACACAGTGCAAATAGCACTCGCGTCTGTTGCCAGCAAGTACAGTGTATCGGACTGAAGAGGAGCTACTGTTCTTGTCAGTTTCCTAAGCAGAGTTGAACTAGATATGGCCCGCGTGTTTAGGAAGCACAGTTCTTTTGTTCTGAGCAAGCTCACTGTTTGGACTCCATAGGAAACACAGTAGAGTAGAAGAGTGATCTTTTCTCAAAAGTAGAGTGTGTTTTTTGTAGGGCGAGCTAGTGTTTGTTTCCCAGTCCTAAATGTAGTTGAATCACATGGAGTTTCTTGTCCTACAAGCAAGAGTTGTTTTCTGGTAAGAAGAGACATTATTGCACTGCCATTGCCATACACAGGACAAATAGCACTGGCGTCTTTTCCAAGCAAGTACAGTGTATTGGACAAAAGAGGATCTACTGTTCTTGTCAGGTTCCTAATCAGAATTGAACTAGATATGGCCGTGTGTGTAGGAAGCACAGTTTTTTTGTTCTGAGCAAGCTCACTGTTCGGAAAACATAGGGAACACAGTAGAGTAGATGAGTGCTGTTTTCTCTAAAGCAGAGTGTGTTTCTTGTAAGACGAGCTCGCGTTTGTTTCCCAGTCCTAAATGGAGTTGAGTCACAGGCAGTTTTTGGTCCTACGAGCAAGAGTTGTTTTCTGGTAAGAAGAGTCACTATTGCGCTCCAATGCAATACACAGTGCAAATAGCAATCGCGTCTGTTCCCAGCAAGTACAGTGTATTGGACTGAATAGGAGCTACTGTTCTTGTCAGTTTCCTAAGCAGAGTTGAACTAGATATGACCGTGTGTGTAGGAAGCACAGTTCTTTTATTCTGAGCAAGCTCACTGTCTGGCCCTATAGGAATCACAGTAGAGTAGAAGAGTGCTCTTTTCTCAAAAGCAGATTGTGTTTCTTGTAAGGGGAGCTAGCATTTGTTTTCCAGTCCTATATGGAGTTGAATCCCATGCAGTTTCTGGTCCTACGAGCAAGAGTTGTTTTCTGGTAAGGAAAGTCACTATTGCGCTCCCATTGCCATACATAGTGCAAATAGCACTCACATCTGTTCCCAGCAAGTACAGTGTATCGGACTGAATAGGAGCTACTTTTCTTGTCAGTTTCCTAAGCAGAGTTGAACGAGATATGACCGTGTGTGTAGGAAGCACAGTTCTTTTGTTCTGAGCAAGCTCACTGTTTGGACCCCATAGGAAACACAGTAGAGTAGAAGAGTGCTCTTTTCTCAAAGCAGAGTGTGTTTCTTGTAGGGAAAGCTAGCGTTTGTTTCCCAGTCCTAAATGGAGTTGAATCACATGCAGTTTCTGGTCCTACAAGCAAGAGTTGTTTTCTGGTAAGAAGAGTCACTATTGCGCTGCCTTTGCCATACACAGAACAAATAACACTGGCGTGTTTTCCCAGCAAGTACAGTGTATTGGATGGAAGAGGATCTACTGTTCTTGTCAGGTTCCTAAGCAGACTTGAACTAGATATGGCCGTGTGTGTAGGAAGCACAGTTTTTTTGTTCTGAGCAAGCTCACTGTTCGGAACCCATAGGAAACACAGTAGAGTAGAAGAGTGCTCTTTTCTCAAAAGCAGAGTGTGCTTCTTGGAAGGCGAGCTAGCGTTTGTTTCCCAGTCTTAAATGGAGTTGAATCACATGCATTTTCTGGTCCTACGAGCAAGAGTTTTTTTATGATAAGAAGAGACACTATTGTGCTGCCATTGCCATACACAGGACAAATAGCACTGTTGTCTTTTCCCAGCAGTACAGTGTATTGGACTGAAGAGGATCTACTGTTCTTGTCAGGTTCCTAAGCAGAATTGAACTAGATATGGCCGTGTGTGTAGGAAGCACAGTTCTTTTGTTCTGAGCAAGTTCACTTTTCGGACTTCTTAGGAAACACAATAGAGTAGAAGAGTGCTTTTTTCTCTAAATCAGAGTGTGTTTCTTGTAAGTCGAGTTAGTGTTTGTTTCCCACTCCTAAATGGAGATGATTCACATGAAGTTTCTGGTCCTACGAGCAAGAGTTGTTTTCTGGTAAGAACAGTCACTATTGTGCTCCCATTGTCATACAAAGGGCAAATAGCACACGCGTCTGTTCCCAGCATGTACAGTGTATTGGACTGAAGAGGATCTACTGTTCTTGTCAGTTTCCGAAGCAGAGTTGAACTAGATATGGCCCGCGTGTTTAGGAAGCACAGTTCTTTTGTTCTGAGCAAGCTCACTGTTTGGACCCCATAGGAAACTCAGTAGAGTAGAAGAGAGCTCTTTTCTCAAAAGCAGAGTGTGTTTCTTGTAAGGCGAGCTAGCGTTTGTTTCCCAGTCCTAAATGAAGTTCAATCCCATGCGGTTTCTGGTCCTATGAGCAAGAGTTGTTTTCTGGTAAGAATAGTCAATATTGTGCTGCCATTGCCATACACAGGACAAATAGCACTGGAGTCTGTTCTCAGCAAGTACAGTGTATTGGACTGAAGAGGATCTACTGTTCTTGTCAAGTTCCTAAGCAGAATTGAACTAGATATGGCCGTGTGTGTAGGAAGCACAGTTCTTTTGGTTTGAGCAAGTTCGCTGTTCGGACCTCTTAGGAAACACAATAGAGTAGAAGAGTGCTTTTTTCTCTAAATCAGAGTGTGTTTCTTGTAAGGCGAGCTAGTGTTTGTTTCCAGTCCTAAATGGAGTTGCCTCACATGCAGTTTCTGGTCCTACGAGCAAGAGTTGTTTTCTGCTAAGAAGAGTCACTATTGTGCTCCCATTGTCATACACAGGGCAAATAGCACTCGCGTCTGTTCCCAGCATGTACAGTGTATTGGACTGAAGAGGAGCTACTGTTTTTGTCAGGTTCCTAAGCAGAGTTGAACTAGATATGGCTGTGTGTGTAGGAAGCACAGTTCTTTTGTTCTGAGCAAGCTCACTGTTCTGGCCCTATAGGAAACACAGTAGAGTAGAAGAGTGCTCTTTTCTCAAAAGCAGAGTGTGTTTCTTGTAAGGCGAGCTAGAATTTGTTTCCCAGTCCTAAATGGAGTGGAATCACATGCAGTTTCTGGTCCTATGAGCAAGAGTTGTTTTCTGGTAAGGAAAGTCACTATTGCGCTCCCATTGCCATACACAGTGAAAATAGCACATGCGTCTGTTCCCAGCAAGTACAGTGTATCAGAGTGAAGAGGAGCTACTGTTCTTGTCAGTTTCCTAAGCAGAGTTGAACTAGATATGGCCCCTGTGTATAGGAAGCACAGTTCTTATGTTCTGAGCAAGCTCACTGTTCTGACCCTATAGGAAACCCAGTAGAGTAGAAGAGTGCACTTTTCTTAAAAGCGGAGTGTGTTTCTTGTAAGGCGAGCTCGCTTTTGTTTCCCAGTCCTAAATGGTGTTGAGTCACAAGCAGTTTTTGGTCCTATGAGCAAGAGTTGTTTTCTGGTAAGAAGAGTCACTGTTGCGTTCCAAATGCCATATACAGTGCAAATAGCACTCGCGTCTGTTCCCAGCAAGTACAGTGTATCGGACTGAATAGGAGCTACTGTTCTTGTCAGTTTCCTAAGCAGACTTGATGTAGATATGGCCGTGTGTGTAGGAAGCACAGTTTTTTTGTTCTGAGCAAGCTCACTCTTCGGAACACATAGGAAACACAGTAGAGGAGAAGAGTGCTCTTTTCTCAAAAGCAGAGTGTGTTTTTGGAAGTCGATCTAGCATTTGTTTCCCAGTCCTAAATGCAGTTGAGTCACATGGAGTTTTTTGTCCTATGAGCAAGAGTTGTTTTCTGGTAAGACGAGTCACTATTGTGCTCCAATTGCCATACACAGTGCAAATAGCACTCGCGTCTTTTCCGAGCAAGTACAGTGTATTGGACTGAAGAGGAGCTACTGTTCTTGTCAGTTTCCTAAGCAGAGTTGAACTAGATATGGCCCGAGTGTTGGAAGCACAGTTCTTTTCTTCTGAGAAAGCTCACTGTTCTGGCCCTATAGGAAACACAGTAGAGTAGAAGAGTGCTCTTTTCTCTAAAGCAGAGTGTGTTTCTTGAAAGGCGAGCTAGCGTTTGTTTCCCAGTCCTAAATGGAGTTGAGACACATGCAGTTTCTAGTCCTACAAGCAAGAGTTGTTTTCTGGTAAGAAGAGTCACTATTGTGCTCCAAATGCCATACACAGTGCAAATAGTACTCGCGTCTGTTCCCTTCAAGTACAGTGTATTGGACTGATTAGAAGCTACTGTTCTTGTCAGTTTCCTCAGCAGAGTTGAACTAGATATGGTCCGTGTGTGGGAAGCACAGTTCTTTTGTTCTGAGCAAGCTCACTCTTTGGACCCCTTTGGAAACACAGTAGAGTAGAAGAGTGCTCTTTTCTCAAAAGCAGAGTGTGTTTCATGTAAGGCGAGCTAGCATTTGTTTCCCAGTCCTAAATGGAGTTGAATCAAATGCAGTTTCTGGTCCTACGAGCAAGAGTTGTTTTCTGGTAAGAAGAGTCACTATTGTGCTCCCATTGCCATACACAGTGCAAATAGCACTTGCGTCTGTTCCCAGCAATTACAGTGTATTGGACTGAATAGGAGCTACTGTTCTTGTCAGTTTCCTAAGCAGAGTTGAACTAGATATGACCGTGTGTGTAGGAAGCACAGTTCTTTTGTTCTGAGCAAGCTCACTGTCTGGCCCTATAGGAATCACAGTAGAGTAGAAGAGTGCTCTTTTCTCAAAAGCAGATTGTGTTTCTTGTAAGGGGAGCTAGCATTTGTTTTCCAGTCCTATATGGAGTTGAATCCCATGCAGTTTCTGGTCCTATGAGCAAGAGTTGTTTTCTGGTAAGGAAAGTCACTATTGCGCTCCCATTGCCATACACAGTGCAAATAGCACTCACATCTGTTCCCAGCAAGTACAGTGTATCGGACTGAATAGGAGCTACTGTTCTTGTCAGTTTCCTAAGCAGAGTTGAACGAGATATGTCCCGCGTGTGTAGGAAGCACAGTTCTTTTGTTCTGAGCAAGGTCACTGTTTGGACCCCATAGGAAACACAGTAGAGTAGAAGAGTGCTCTTTTCTCAAAGCAGAGTGTGTTTCTTGTAGGGCAAGCTAGCGTTTGTTTCCCAGTCCTAAATGGAGTTGAATCACATCAGTTTCTGGTCCTACAAGCAAGAGTTGTTTTCTGGTAAGAAGAGTCACTATTGCGCTGCCTTTGCCATACACAGGACAAATAACACTGGCGTGTTTTCCCAGCAAGTACAGTGTATTGGATGGAAGAGGATCTACTGTTCTTGTCAGGTTCCTAAGCAGACTTGAACTAGATATGGCCGTGTGTGTAGGAAGCACAGTTTTTTTGTTCTGAGCAAGCTCACTGTTCGGAACCCAAAGGAAACACAGTAGAGTAGAAGAGTGCTCTTTTCTCAAAAGCAGAGTGTGTTTCTTGGAAGGCGAGCTAGCGTTTGTTTCCCAGTCTTAAATGGAGTTGAATCACATGCATTTTCTGGTCCTACGAGCAAGAGTTGTTTTATGGTAAGAAGAGACACTATTGTGCTGCCATTGCCATACACAGGACAAATAGCACTGTTGTCTGTTCCCAGCAGTACAGTGTATTGGACTGAAGAGGATCTACTGTTCTTGTCAGGTTCCTAAGCAGAATTGAACTAGATATGGCCGTGTGTGTAGGAAGCACAGTTCTTTTTTTCTGAGCAAGTTCACTTTTAGGACTTCTTAGGAAACACAATAGAGTAGAAGAGTGCTTTTTTCTCTAAATCAGAGTGTGTTTCTTATAAGTCGATTTAGTGTTTGTTTCCCACTCCTAAATGGAGATGAATCACATGAAGTTTCTGGTCCGACGAGCAAGAGTTGTTTTCTGGTAAGAAGAGTCACTATTGTGCTCCCATTGTCATACAAAGGGCAAATAGCACACGCGTCTGTTCCCAGCATGTACAGTGTATTGGACTGAAGAGGATCTACTGTTCTTGTCAGGTTCCCAAGCAGAGCTGAACTAGATATGGCCGTGTGTGTAGGAAGCACAGTTCTTTTGTTCTGAGCAAGCTCACTGTTCGGACACCATAGGAAACACAGTAGAGTAGAAGAGTGCTCTTTTCTCAAAAGCAGATTGTGTTTCTTGTAAGGCGAGCTAGAATTTGTTTCCCAGTCCTATATGGAGTTGAATCACATGCAGTTTCTGGTCCTACGAGCAAGAGTTGTTTTTTGGTAAGGAAAGTCTCTATTGCGCTCCCATTGCCATACACAGTGCAAATAGCACTCGTGTCTCTTCCCAGCAAGTACAGTGTATCGGACTGAAGAGGAGCTACTGTTCTTGTCAGTTTCCTAAGCAGAGTTGAACTAGATATGGCCCGCGTGTTTAGGAAGCACAGTTCTTTTGTTCTGAGCAAGCTCACTGTTTGGACCCCATAGGAAACACAGTAGAGTAGAAGAGTGCTCTTTTCTCAAAAGCAGAGAGTGTTTTTTGTAAGGCGAGCTAGCGCTTGTTTCCCAGTCCTAAATGGAGTTGAATCACATGGAGTTTCTGGTCCTACAAGCAAGAGTTGTTTTCTGGTAAGAAGAGTCACTATTGCGCTGCCATTGCCATACACAGGACAAATAGCACTGGCGTCTTTTCCAAGCAAGTACAGTGTATTGAACGAAAGAGGATCTACTGTTCTTGTCAGTTTCCTAATCAGACTTGAACTAGATATGGCCGTGTGTGTAGGAAGCACAGTTTTCTTGTTCTGAGCAATCTCACTGTTCGGACCCCATAGGGAACACAGTAGAGTAGAAGAGTGCTCTTTTCTCTAAAGCAGAGTGTGTTTCTTGTAAGGCGAGCTCGCGTTTGTTTCCCAGTCCTAAATGGAGTTGAGTCACAGGCAGTTTTTGGTCCTACGAGCAAGAGTTGTTTTCTGGTAAGAAGAGTCACTATTGCGCTCCAAATGCAATACACAGTGCAAATAGCCCTCGCGTCTGTTCCCAGCAAGTACAGTGTATTGGACTGAATAGGAGCTACTGTTCTTGTCAGTTTCCTAAGCAGAGTTGAAGTAGATATGGTCAGTGTGTGTAGGAAGCACAGTTCTTTTGTTCTGAGCAAGCTCACTGTTCGGACCCCATAGGAAACACAGTAGAGTAAAATTGTGCTCTTTTGTCAGAAGCAGAGTGTGTTTCTTGTAAGGCGAGCTAGCGTTTGTTTCCCAGTCCTAAATGGAGTTGAATCCCATGCAGTTTCTGTTCCTACGAGCAAGAGTTGTTTTCTGGTAAGGAAAGTAAGTATTGAGCTCCCATTGCCATGCACAGTGCAAATAGCACTCGCGTCTGTTCCCAGCAAATACAGTGTATCGGACTGAAGTGGAGCTACTGTTCTTGTCAGTTTCCTAAGCAGAGTTGAACTAGATATGGCCCGAGTGTAGGAAGCACAGTTCTTTTCTTCTGAGCAAGCTCACTGTTCTGGCCCTATAGGAAACACAGTAGAGTAGAAGAGTGCTCTTTTCTCTAAAGCAGAGTGTGTTTCTTGTAAGGCGAGCTAGCGTTTGTTTCCCAGTCATAAATGGAGTGTAATCACATGCAGTTTCTGGTCCTACGAGCAAGAGTTGTTTTATGGTAACAAGAGTCACTATGGCGCTGCCATTGCCATACACAGGACTAATAGCACTGTTGTCTGTTCCCAGCAGTACAGTGTATTGGACTGAAGAGGATCTACTGTTCTTGTCAGGTTCCTAAGCAGAATTGAACTAGATATGGCCGTGTGTGTAGGAAGCACAGTTCTTTTGTTCTGGGCGAGTTCACTGTTCGGACCTCTTAGGAAACACAATAGAGTAGAAGAGTGCTTTTTTCTCTAAATCAGAGTGTGTTTCTTGTAAGTCAAGTTAGAGTTTGTTTCCCAGTCCTAAGTGGAGTTGAATCACATGCAGTTTCTGGTCCTACGAGCAAGAGTTGTTTTCTGGTAAGAAGAGTCACTATTGTGTGCCCATTGTCATACACAGGGCAAATAGCACACGCGTCTGTTCCCAGCATGTACAATGTATTGGACTGAAGAGGAGCTATTGTTCTTGTCAGGTTCCTAAGCAGAGTTGAACTAGATATGGCTGTGTGTGTAGGAAGCACAGTTCTTTTGTTCTGAGCAAGCTCACTGTTCTGGCCCTATAGGAAACACAGTAGATTAGAAGAGTGCACTTTTCTCAAAAGCAGATTGTGTTTCTTGTAAGGGGAGCTAGCGTTTGTTTCCCAGTCCTATATGGAGTTGAATCACATGCAGTTTCTGGTCCTACGAGCAAGAATTGTTTTTTGGTAAGGAAAGTCACTATTGCGCTCCCATTGCCATACACAGTGCAAATAGCACTCCCGTCTGTTCCCAGCAAGTACAGTGTTCGGACTGAAGAGGAGCTACTGTTCTTGTCAGTTTCCTAAGCAGAGTTGAACTAGTTATGGCCCGAGTGTAGGAAGCACAGTTCTTTTCTTCTGAGCAAGCTCACTGTTCTGGCCCTATAGGAAACACAGTAGAGTAGAAGAGTGCTCTTTTCTCTAAAGCAGATAGTGTTTCTTGTAAGGCGAGCTAGCGTTTGTTTCCCAGTCCTAAATGGAGTGTAATCACATGCAGTTTCTGGTCCTACGAGCAAGAGTTGTTTTCTGGTAAGAAGAGTCACTATTGTGCTCCCATTGTCATACACAGGGCAAATAGCACACGCGTCTGTTCCCAGCATGTACAGTGTATTGGACTGAAGAGGATCTACTGTTCTTGTCAGGTTCCTAAACAGAGTTGAACTAGATATGGCCGTGTGTGTAGGAAGCACAGTTCTTTTGTTCTGAGCAAGCTCACTGTTTGGACCCCATAGGAAACACAGTAGAGTAGAAGAGTGCTCTTTTCTCAAAAGCAGAGTTTGTTTCTTGTAAGGCGAGCTAGCGTTTGTTTCCCAGTCCAAATTGGAGTTGAATCATATGCAGTTTCTGGTCCTACGAGCAAGAGTTGTTTTATGGTAAGAAGAGTCACTATTGTGCTGCCATTGCCATACACAGGACAAATAGCACTGTTGTCTGTTCTCAGCAGTACAGTGTATTGGACTGAAGAGGATCTACTTTTCTTGTCAGGTTCCTAAGCAGAATTGAACTAGGTGTGGCGGTGTGTGTAGGAATCACGTTTTTTTTTTGTTCTGAGCAAGCTCACTGTTTGGACCTCATAGGAAACCCAGTAGAGTAGCATAGTGCTCTTTTCTCAAAAGCAGAGTGTGTTTCTTGTAAGGCGAGCTAGCGTTTGTTTCCCAGTCCTAAATGGAGTTCAATCACAGGCAGTTTCCGGTCCTATGAGCAAGAGTTGTTTTCTGGTAAGGAAAGTTACTATTGTGCTCCCATTGCCATACACAGTGCAAATAGCACTCGCGTCTGTTCCCAGCAAGTGCAGTGTATTGGACTGAATAGGATCTACTGTTCTTGTCAGGTTCCTAAGCAGACATGATCTAGATATGGCCGTGTGTAGGAAGCACATTTTTTTTGTTCTGAGCATGCTCACTGATCAGAACCCATAGGAAACACAGTAGAGTAGAAGAGTGCTCTTTTCTCAAAAGCAGAGTGTGTTTCTTGGAAGGCGAGCTAGCGTTTGTTTCCCAGTCCTAAATGGAGTTGAGTCACATGCAGTTTTTTGTCCTACGAGCAAGAGTTGTTTTCTGGTAAGACGAGTCACTATTGTGCTCCAATAGCCATACACAGTGCAAGTAGCACTCCCGTCTGTTCCCAGGAAGTACAGTGTATCGGACTGAAGAGGAGCTACTGTTCTTGTCAGTTTCCTAAGCCTAGTTGAAGTAGATATGGCCCGAGTGTAGGAAGCACAGTTCTTTTCTTCTGAGCAAGCTCACTCTTCTGGCCCTATAGGAAACACAGTAGAGTAGAAGAGTGCTCTTTTCTCTAAAGCAGAGTGTGTTTCTTGTAAGGCGAGCTAGCGTTTGTTTTCCAGTCCTAAATGGAGTGTAATCACATGCAGTTTCTGGTCCTACGAGCAAGAGTTGTTTTATGGTAACAAGAGTCACTATTGCACTGCCATTGCCATACACAGGACTAATAGCACTGTTGTCTGTTCCCAGCAGTACAGTGTATTGGACTGAAGAGGATCTACTGTTCTTGTCAGATTCCTAAGCAGAATTGAACTAGATATGGCCGTGTGTGTAGGAAGCACAGTTCTTTTCTTCTGAGCAAGTTCACTGTTCGGACCTCTTAGGAAACACAATAGAGTAGAAGAGTGCTTTTTTCTCTAAATCAGAGTGTTTTTCTTGTAAGGCAAGTTAGAGTTTGTGTCCCAGTCCTAAGTGGAGTTGAATCACATGCTGTTTCTGGTCCTACGAGCAAGAGTTGTTTTCTGGTAAGAAGAGTCACTATTGTGCTCCCATTGTCATACACAGGGCAAATAGCACACGCGTCTGTTCCCAGCATGTACAGTGTATTGGACTGAAGAGGATCTACTGTTCTTCTCAGGTTCCTAAGCAGAGTTGAACTAGATATGGCCGTGTGTGTAGGAAGCACAGTTCTTTTGTTCTGAGCAAGCTCACTGTTCTGGCCCTATAGGAAACACAGTAGAGTAGAAGAGTGCTCTTTTCTCAAAAGCAGATTGTGTTTCTTGTAAGGGGAGCTAGCGTTTGTTTCCCATTCCTATATGGAGTTGAATCACATGCAGTTTCTGGTCCTACGAGCAAGAGTTGTTTTTTGGTAAGGAAAGTCACTATTGCCCTCCCATTGCCATACACAGTGCAAATAGCACTCCCGTCTGTTCCCAGCAATTACAGTGTTCGGACTGAAGAGGAGCTACTGTTCTTGTCAGTTTCCTAAGCAGAGTTGATTGAGATATGTCCCGCGTGTGTAGGAAGCACAGTTCTTTTTTTCTGAGCAAGCTCACTGTTCTGACCCTATAGGAAACACAGTAGAATAGAAGAGTGCTCTTTTCTCAAAAGCAGAGTGTGTTTCTTGAAAGGCGAGCTAGCGTTTGTTTCCCAGTCCTAAATGGAGTTGAATCACATGCAGTTTCAGGTCCTATAAGCAAGAGCTCTTTTCTGGTAAGAAGAGTCACTATTGCGCTGCCATTGCCATACACAGGACAAATAGCACTGGCGTCTTTTCCCAGCAAGTACAGTGTATTGGACGAAAGAGGATCTACTGTTCTTGTCAGGTTCCTAATCAGACTTGAACTAGATATGGCCATGTGTGTAGGAAGCACAGTTCTTATATTCTGAGCAAGCTCACTGTTCTGGCCCTATATGAAACACAGTAGAGTTGAAGAGTGCACTTTTCTTAAAAGCAGAGTGTGCTTCTTATAAGGGGAGCTCGCGTTTGTTTCCCAGTCCTAAATGGAGTTGAGTCACATGCAGTTTTTGGTCCTACGAGCAAGAGTAGTTTTCTGGTAAGAAGAGTCACTGTTGCGCTCCAAATGCCATATACAGTGAAAATAGCACTCACGTCTGTTCCCAGCAAGTACAGTGTATCGGACTGAATAGGAGCTACTGTCCTTGTCAGTTTCCTAAGCAGACTTGATATAGATATGGTCCGTGTGTGTAGATAGCACAGTTCTTTTGTTCTGAGCAAGCTCACTGTTTGGACCCCATAGGAAACACAGTAGAGTAGAAGAGTGCTCTTTTCTCAAAAGCCCAGTGTGTTTCTTGTAAGGCGAGCTAGCGTTTGTTTCCCAGTCCTAAATGGAGTTGAATCACATGGAGTTTCTGGTCCTACAAGCAAGAGATGTTTTCTGGTAAGAACAGTCACTATTGCGCTGCCATTGCCATACACAGAACAAATAGCACTGGTGTCTTTTCCAAGCAAGTACATTGTATTGGACGATAGAGGATCTACTGTTCTTGTCAGGTTCCTCATCAGACTTGAAATAGATATGGCCGTGTGTGTAGGAAGCACAGTTTTTTTGTTCTGAGCAAGCTCACTGTTCGGACCCCATAGGGAACACAGTAGAGTAGATGAGTGCTCTTTTCTCTAAAGCAGAGTGTGTTTCTTGTAAGGCGAGCTCGCATTTGTTTCCCAGTCCTGAACGGAGTTGAGTCACAGGCAATTTTTGGTCCTACGAGCAAGAGTTGTTTTCTGGTAAGAAGAGTCACTATTGCGCTCCAAATGCAATACACAGTGCAAAGAGCACTCGCGTCTGTTCCCAGCAAGTACAGTGTATTAGACTGAATAGGAGCTACTGTTCTTGTCAGTTTCCTAAGCAGAGTTGAACTAGATATGCCCCGTGTGTAGGAAGCACAGTTCTTTTGTTCTGAGCAAGCTCACTGTTCTGGCCCTATAGGAAACACAGTAGAGTAGAAGAGTGCTCTTTTCTCAAAAGCAGAGTGTGTTTCTTGTAAGGCGAGCTAGCGTTTGTTTCCCAGTCCTAAATGGAGTTGAATCACATGCAGTTTCTGGTCCTACGAGCAAGAGTTGTTTTCTGGTAAGAAGAGTCACTATTGTGCTGCCATTGCCATACACAGGACAAATAGCACGGGCGTCTGTTCCCAGCAATTACAGTGTATCGGACTGAAGAGGATCTACTGTTCTTGTCAGGTTCCTAAGCAGAATTGAAGTAGATATTGCCGTGTTTGTAGGAAGCACAGTTCTTTTGTTCTGAGCAAGATCACTGTTTGGACCCCATAGGAAACACAGTAGAGTAGAAGAGTGCTCTTTTCTCAAAAGCAGAGTGTGTTTCATGTAAGGCGAGCTAGCATTTGTTTCCCAGTCCTAAATGGAGTTGAATCACATGCAGTTTCTGGTCCTACGAACAAGAATTGTTTTCTGGTAAGGAAAGTCACTATTGCGCTCCCATTGCCATACACAGTGCAAATATCCTTCCCGTCTGTTCCCAGCAAGTACAGTGTATCGGACTGAAGAGGATCTACTGTTCTTGTCAGGTTCCTAAGCAGACTTGAACTAGATGTGAAAATGTTTGTAGGAAGCACAGTTTTTTTGTTCTGAGCAAGCTCACTGTTCGGAACACATAGGAAACAGTAGAGTAGAAGAGTGCTCTTTTCTCTAAAGCAGAGTGTGTTTCTTGTAAGGCGCAGCTTGCGTTTGTTTCCCAGTCCTAAATGGATTGGAATCACATGCAGTTTCTGGTCCTATGAGCAAGAGTTGTTTTCTGGTAAGGAAAGTCACTATTGCGCTCCCATTGCCATACACAGTGCAAATAGCACATGCGTCTGTTCCCAGCAAGTACAGTGTATCAGACTGAAGAGGAGCTACTGTTCTTCTAAGTTTCCTAAGCAGAGTTAAACTAGATATGGCCCGTGTGTTTTGGAAGCACAGTTCTTATGTTCTGAGCAAGCTCACTGTTCTGGCCCTATAGGAAACACAGTAGAGTAGAAGAGTGCTCTTTTCTCAAAAGCAGAGTGTGTTTTTGGAAGGCGAGCTAGCGTTTGTTTCCCAGTCCTAAATGGAGTTGAGTCACATGCAGTTTTTTGTCCTACGAGCAAGAGCTGTTTTCTGGTAAGACGAGTCACTATTTTTCTCCAATTGCCATACACAATGCAAATAGCTCTCGCGTCTGCTCCATGCAAGTACAGTGTATTGGACTGAAGAGGACCTACTGTTCTTGTCAGGTTCCTAAGCAGAGTTGAACTAGATATGGTAAGTGTGTGTAGGAAGCACAGTTCTTTTGTTCTGAGCAAGCTCACTGTTTAGACCCCATAGGAAACACAGTAGAGTAGAACAGTGCTCTTTTCTCTGAAGCAGAGTGTGTTTCTTGTAAGGCGAGCTAGCGTTTGTTTCCCAGTCCTAAATGGAGTTGAATCCCATGCAGTTTCTCGTCCTACGAGCTAGAGTTGTTTTATGGTAAGAAGAGTCACTATTGCGCTGCCATTGCCATACACAGGACAAATAGCACTGTTGTCTGTTCCCAGCAGTACAGTGTATTGGACTGAAGAGGATCTACCATTCTTGTCAGGTTCCTAAGCAGAATTGACCTAGGTATGGTGGTGTGTGTAGGAAGCACGGTTTTTTTGTTCTGAGCAAGCTCACTGTTCGGACCACATAGGAAACACAGTAGAGTAGAAGAGTGCTCTTTTCTCAAAAGCAGAGTGTGTTTCTTGGAAGGCGAGCTAGTGCTTGTTTCCCAGTACTAAATGGAGTTGAGTCACATGCAGTTTTTTGTCCTACGAGCAAGAGTTGTTTTCTGGTAAGAAGAGTCACTATTGTGTTCCAATTGCCATACACAGTGCAAATAGCACTCGCGTCTGTTCCCAGCAAGTACAGTGTATTGGACTGAATAGGAGCTACTGTCCTTGTCAGTTTCCTAATAAGAGTTGAACTATATATGGCCCGTGTGTGTAGGAAGCACAGTTCTTTTGTTCTGAGCAAGCTCACTGTTTAGACCCCATAGGAAACACAGTAGAGTAGAAGAGTGCTCTTTTCTCTAAAGCAGAGTGTTTTTCTTGTAAGGTGAGCTCGCGTTTGTTTCCCAGTCCTAAATGGAGTTGAATCACAGACAGTTTTTGGTCCTACGAGCAAGAGTTGTTTTATGGTAAGAAGAGTTACTATTGCGCTCCAAATGCCATACACAGTGCAAATAGTACTCGCGTCTGTTCCCTTCAAGTACAGTGTATTGGACTGATTAGGAGCTACTGTTCTTGTCAGGTTCCTAAGTAGAGTTGAACTAGATATGGCCGTGTGTGTAGGAAGCACAGTTCTTTTGTTCTGAGCAAGTACACTGTTCGGACCTCCTAGGAAACACAATTGAGTAGAAGAGTGCTCTTTTCTCAAAAGCAGATTGTGTTTCTTGTAAGGCGAGCTAGCGTATGTTTCCCAGTCCCATATGGAGTTGAATCACATGCAGTTTCTGGTCCTACGAGCAAGAGTTGTTTTTTGGTAAGGAAAGTCACTATTGCGCTCACTTTGCCATACACAGTGCAAATAGCACTCGCGTCTGTTCCCAGCATGTACAGTGTATCGGACTGAAGAGGAGCTACTGTTCTTGTCAGTTTCCTAAGCAGAGTGGATCGAGATATGTCCCGCGTGTGTAGGAAGCACATTTCGTTGTTCTGAGCAAGCTCACTGTTTGGACCCCATAGGAAACACAGTAGAGTAGAAGAGTGCTCTTTTCTCAAAAGCAGAGTGTGTTTCTTGTAAGGCGAGCTAGCGTTTGTTTCCCAGTCCTAAATGGAGTTGAATCACATGCAGTTTCTGGTCATACGAGCAAGAGTTGTTTTCTGGTAAGAAGAGTCACTATTGCGCTCCCATTTTCACACACAGGGCAAATAGTACTGGCGTCTGTTGCCAGCATGTACAGTGTATTGGACGAAAGAGGATCTACTGTTCTTGTCAGGTTCCTAATCAGACTTGAACTAGTTATGGCCGTTTGTGTAGGAAGCACAGTTTTTTTGTTCTGAGCAAGCTCACTGTTCGGACCCCATAGGGAACACAGTAGAGTAGAAGAGTGCTCTTTTCTCTAAAGCAGAGTGTGTTTCTAGTAAGGCGAGCTCGCGTTTGTTTCCCAGTCCTAAATGGAGTTGTCACAGGCAGTTTTTGGTCCTACGAGCAAGAGTTATTTCCTGGTAAGGAAAGTCACTATTGTGCTCCCATTGCCATCCACAGTGCAAATAGCACTGGCGTCTGTTCCCAGCAAGTACAGTGTATCGGACTGAAGAGGAGCTACTGTTCTTGTCAGTTTCCTAAGCAGAGTTGAACTATATATGGCCCGTGTGTGTAGGAAGCACAGTTTTTTTTTCTGAGCAAGCTCACTCTTCTGGCCCTATAGGAAACACAGTAGAGTAGAAGAGTGCTCTTTTCATTAAAGCAGAGTGTGTTTCTTGTAAGGCGAGCTAGCGTTTGTTTCCCAGTCCTAAATTGAGTTCAATCACATGCAGTTTCTGGTCCTACGAGCAAGAGTTGTTTTATGGTAAGAAGAGTCACTATTGTGCTCCAATTGCCATATACAGGACAAAGAGCACTGGCGTCTGTTCCCAGCAAGTACAGTGTATTGGACTGAAGAGGATCTACTGTTCTTTCAGGTTCCTAAGCAGAATTGAACTAGAAATGGCCATGTGTGTAGGAAGCACAGTTCTTTTGTTCTGAGCAAGCTCACTGTAAGGACCCTAAAGGAAACACAGTAGAGTAGAAGAGTGCGCTTTTCTCAAAAGCAGAGTGTGTTTCTTGTAAGGCGAGCTAGCGTTTGTTTCCCAGTCCTAAATGGAGTGGAATCACATGCAGTTTGTGTTCCTATGAGCAAGAGTTGTTTTCTGGTAAGGAAAGTCACTATTGTGCTCCCATTGCCATACACAGTGCAAATAGCCCTCCCATCTGTTCCCAGCAAGTACAGTGTATTGGAAATAGAGGAGCTACTGTTCTTCTCAGTATCCTAAGCAGAGTTGAACTACTTATGGCCCGTGTGTGTAGGAAGCACAGTTCTTTTTTTCTGAGCAAGCTCACTGTTCTGGCCCTACAGGAAACACAGTAGAGTAGAAGAGTGCTCTTTTCTCAAAAGCAGAGTGTGTTTCTTGGACGTCTAGCTAGCATTTGTTTCCCAGTCCTAAATGGAGTTGAGTCACATGCAGTTTTTTGTCCTACGAGCAAGAGTTGTTTTCTGGTAAGACGAGTCACTATTGGGCTCCAATTGCCATACACACTGCAAATAGCACTCGCGTCTGTTCCCTGCAAGTACAGTGTATTGGCCTGAAGAGGATCTACTGTTCTTGTCATTTTCCTAAGCAGAGTTGAACTAGATATGGCCCGTGTGTGTAGGAAGCACAGTTCTTTTGTTCTGAGCAAGCTCACTGTTCAGACCCCATAGGAAGCACAGTAGAGTAGAAGAGGGCTCTTTTCTCTAAAGCAGAGTGTCTTTCTTGTAAGGTGAGCTAGCTTTTGTTTCCCAGTCCTAAATGGAGTTGAAACACTTGCAGTTTCTGGTCCTATGAGCAAGAGTTGTTTTATGGTAAGAAGAGTCACTATTGCGCTGCCATTCCCATACACAGGACAAATAGCACTGGCGTCTGTTCCCAGCAATACAGTATATTGGACTGAAGAGAATCTACTGTTCTTGTCAGGTTCCTAAACAGAATTGAATTAGATATGGTCGTGTGAACGAAGCACAGTTCTTTTGTTCTGAGCAAGCTCACTTTTCGGACCCCATAGGAAGCACAGTAGATTAGAAGAGTGCTCTTTTCTTAAAAGCAGAGTGTGTTTCTTGTAAGGCGAGCTTGCATTTGTTTCCAGTCCTAAATGGAGTGGAATCACATGCAGTTTCTGGTCCTATGAACAAGAGTTGTTTTCTGGTAAGGAAAGTCACTATTGCGCTCCCATTGCCATACACAGTGCAAATAGCACATGCGTCTGTTCCCAGCAAGTACAGTGTATTGGAATGAAGAGGAGCTACTGTTCTTGTCAGGTTCCTAAGCATAGTTGAACTCGATATGGCCCGTGTGTGTAGGAAGCACAGTTCTTATGTTCTGTGTAAGCTCACTGTTCTGGCCCTATAGGAAACACAGTAGAGTAGAAGAGGGCTCTTTTCTCTAAAGCAGAGTGTGTTTCTTTTAAGGCGAGCTAGCGTTTGTTTCCCAGTCTTAAATGAAGTTGAGTCACATGCAGTTTTTTGTCCTATGAGCAAGAGTTGTTTTCTGGTAAGACGAGTCACTATTGTGCTCCAATTGCCATACACAGTGCAAATAGCACTCGCGTCTGTTCCCGCAAGTACAGAGTCTTGGACTGAAGAGGATCTACTGTTCTTGTCAGGTTCCTAAGCAGACTTGAACTAGATATGGCCGTGTGTGTAGGAAGCACAGTTCGTTTGTTCTGAGCAAGCTCACTGATCGGACCCCATAGGAAACACAGTAGAGTAGATGAGTGCTCTTTTCTCAAAAGCAGAGTGTGTTTCTTGTAAGGCAAGCTAGCGTTTGTTTCCCAGTCCTAAATGGTGTTGAATCACATGCAGTTTCTGGTCCTATGAGCAAGAGTTGTTTTCTGGTAAGGAAAGTCACTATTGCGGTCCCATTGCCATACACAGTGCAAATAGCACTGGCATTTGTTCCCAGCAAGTACAGTGTATTGGACTGAAGAGGATCTACTGTTCTTGTCAGTTATCTAAGCAGAGTTGAACTAGATATGGCCGTGTGTGTAGGAAGCACAGTTCTTTTGTTCTGAGCAAGTTCACTGTTCTGGCCCTGTAGGAAACACAGTAGAGTAGAAGAGTGCTCTTTTTCTAAAGCAGAGTGTGTTTCTTGTAAGGCGAGCTAGCATTTGTTTCCCAGTCCTAAATCGCGTTGAATCACATGCAGTTTGTGGTCCTACGAGCAAGAGTTGTTTTCTGGTAAGGAAAGTCACTATTGCGCTCTCATTGCCATAAACAGTGTAAATAGCACTCGCGTCTGTTCCCAGCAAGTACAGTGTATTGGACTGAAGAGGAGCTACTGTTCTTGTCAGTTTCCTAAGCACATTTGAACTACATATGGTCTGTGTGTGTAGGAACCACAGTTCTTTTGTTCTGAGCAAGCTCCCTGTTTGGACCCCATAGGAAACACGTAGAGTAGAAGAGTGCTCTTTTTTCTAAAGCAGATTGTGTTTCCTGTAAGGCGACCTAGCGTTTGTTTCCCAGTCCTAAATGGAGTTGAGTCACATGCAGTTTTTTGTCCTACGAGCAAGAGTTGTTTTCTGGTAAGACTAGTCACTATTGTGCTCCAATTGCCATACACAGTGAAAATAGCACTCGCTTCTGTTCCCCGCAAGTAAAGTGTATTGGACTGAAGAGGAGCTACTGTTCTTGTCAGTTTCCTAAGCAGAGTTGAACTAGATATGGCCCGTGTGTGTAGGAAGCACAGCTCTTTTGTTCTGAGCAAGCTCACTGTTCAGACCCCATAGGAAACACAGTAGAGTAGATGAGTGCTCTTTTCTCAAAAGCAGAGTGTGTTTCATGTAAGGCAAGCTAGCATTTGTTTCCCAGTCCTAAATGGAGTTGAATCACATGCAGTTTCTGGTCCTACGAGCAAGAGTTGTTTTCTGGTAAGGAAAGTCACTATTGTGCTCCCATTGCCACACACAGTGCAAGTAGCACTCGCGTCGGTTCCCAGAAAGTACAGTGTATCGGACTGAGGAGGAGCTACTGTTCTTGTCAGTTTCCTAAGGAGAGTTGAACTAGATATGGCCCATGTGTAGGAAGCACAGTTCTTTTGTTCTGAGCAAGCTCACTGTTCTAGCCCTGTAGGAAACACAGTAGAGTAGAAGAGTGCTCTTTTCTCTAATGCAGAGTGTGTTTCTTGTAAGGCGAACTAGTGTTTGTTTCCCAGTCCTAAATGGAGTTGAATCACATGCAGTTTCTGGACCTACGAGCAAGAGTTGTTTTATGGTAAGAAGAGTCACTATTGCGCTGCCATTGCCATACACAGGACAAATAGCACTGGCGTCTGTTCCCAGCAAGTACAGTGTATTGGACTGAAGAGGATCTACTGTTCTCGTCAGTTATCTAAGCAGAGTTGAACTAGATATGGCCCGTGTAGGAAGCACAGTTCTTTTGTTCTGAGCAAGTTCACTGTTCTGGCTCTGTAGGAAACAAAGTAGAGTAGAAGAGTGCTCTTTTTCTAAAGCAGAGTGTGTTTCTTGTAAGGCGAGCTAGCATTTGTTTCCCAGTCCTAAATCGCGTTGAATCACATGCAGTTTGTGGTCCTACGAGCAAGAGTTGTTTTCTGGTAAGGAAAGTCACTATTGCGCTCTCATTGCCATAAACAGTGTAAATAGCACTCGCGTCTGTTCCCAGCAAGTACAGTGTATTGGACTGAAGAGGAGCTACTGTTCTTGTCAGTTTCCTAAGCACATTTGAACTACATATGGTCTGTGTGTGTAGGAAGCACAGTTCTTTTGTTCTGAGCAAGCTCACTGTTTGGACCCCATAGGAAACACGTAGAGTAGAAGAGTGCTCTTTTTTCTAAAGCAGAGTGTGTTTCTTGTAAGGCGAGCTAGCGTTTGTTTCCCAGTCCTAAATGGAGTTGAGTCACATGCAGTTTTTTGTCCTACGAGCAAGAGTTGTTTTCTGGTAAGACTAGTCACTATTGTGCTCCAATTGCCATACACAGTGAAAATAGCACTCGCTTCTGTTCCCCGCAAGTAAAGTGTATTGGACTGAAGAGGAGCTACTGTTCTTGTCAGTTTCCTAAGCAGAGTTGAACTAGATATGGCCCGTGTGTGTAGGAAGCACAGTTCTTTTGTTCTGAGCAAGCTCACTGTTCAGACCCCATAGGAAACACAGTAGAGTAGATGAGTGCTCTTTTCTCAAAAGCAGAGTGTGTTTCATGTAAGGCGAGCTAGCATTTGTTTCCCAGTCCTAAATGGAGTTGAATCACATGCAGTTTCTGGTCCTACGAGCAAGAGTTGTTTTCTGGTAAGGAAAGTCACTATTGTGCTCCCATTGCCACACACAGTGCAAGTAGCACTCGCGTCGGTTCCCAGAAAGTACAGTGTATCGGACTGAGGAGGAGCTACTGTTCTTGTCAGTTTCCTAAGGAGAGTTGAACTAGATATGGCCCATGTGTAGGAAGCACAGTTCTTTTGTTCTGAGCAAGCTCTCTGTTCTAGCCCTGTAGGAAACACAGTAGAGTAGAAGAGTGCTCTTTTCTCTAATGCAGAGTGTGTTTCTTGTAAGGCGAACTAGTGTTTGTTTCCCAGTCCTAAATGGAGTTGAATCACATGCAGTTTCTGGACCTACGAGCAAGAGTTGTTTTATGGTAAGAAGAGTCACTATTGCGCTGCCATTGCCATACACAGGACAAATAGCACTGGCGTCTGTTCCCAGCAAGTACAGTGTATTGGACTGAAGAGGATCTACTGTTCTTGTCAGGTTCCTAAGCAGACTTGAACTAGATATGGCCGTGTGTGTAGGAAGCACAGTTCGTTTGTTCTGAGCAAGCTCACTGTTCGGACCCTATAGGAAACACAGTAGAGTAGAAGAGTGCTCTTTTCTCAAAAGCAGAGTGTGTTTCATGTAAGGCGAGCTAGCGTTTGTTTCCCATTCCTAAATGGAGTTGAATCACATGCAGTTTCTGGTACTACGAGCAAGAGTTGTTTTCTGGTAAGGAAAGTCACTATTGCACTCCCATTGCCATACACAGTGCAAATAGCACTCGCGTCTCTACCCAGCAAGTACAGTGTATCGGACTGAAGAGGAGCTACTGTTCTTGTCAGTTTCCTAAGCAGAGTTGAACTAGATATGGTCCGTGTGTGTAGGAAGCACAGTTCTTATGTTCTGAGCAAGCTCACTCTTCTGGTACTATTGGAAACACAGTAGAGTAGAAGAGTGCTCTTTTCTCAAAAGCAGAGTGTGTTTCTTGTAAGGCAAGCTAGCGTTTGTTTCCTAGTCCTAAATGGAGTTGAATCACATGCAGTTTCAGGTCCTACGAACAAGAGTTGTTTTCCGGTAAGGAAAGTCACATTGTGCTCCCATTGCCATACACAGTGCAAGTAGCACTCGCGTCTGTTCCCAGCAAGTACAGTGTATTGGACTGAAGGCGATCTACTGTTCTTTTCAGGTTCCTAAGCAGAGTTCAACTAGATATGGCCGTGTGTGTAGGAAGCACAGTTCTTTTGTTCTGAGCAAGCTCACTGTTCTGGCCCTGTAGGAAACACAGTAGAGTAGAAGAGTGCTCTTTTTCTAAAGCAGAGTGTGTTTCTTGTAAGGCGAGCTAGCATTTGTTTCCCAGTCCTAAATGGCATTGAATCACATGCAGTTTGTGGTCCTACGAGCAAGAGTTGTTTTCTGGTAAGGAAAGTCACTATTGCGCTCTAATTGCCATACACAGTGTAAATAGCACTCGCGTCTGTTCCCAGCAAGTACAGTGTATTGGACTGAGGAGGAGCTACTGTTCTTGTCAGTTTTCTAAGCAGAGTTGAACTACATATGGTCCGTGTGTGTAGGAAGCACAGTTCTTTTGTTCTGAGCAAGCTCACTGTTTGGACCCCATAGGAAACAAAGTAGAGTAGAAGAGTGCTCTTTTCCCAAAAAAGCGTTTGTTTCCCAATCCTAAATGGAGTTGAATCACATGCAGTTTCTGGTCCTACGAGCAAGAGTTGTTTTCTGTTAAGGAAAGTAACTATTGTGCTCACATTGCCATACACAGTGCTAATAGCACTCGCGTCTGTTCCCAGCAAGTACAGTGTATCAGACTGAAGAAGAGCTACTGTTCTTGTCAGTTTCCTAAGCAGAGTTGAACTAGATAAGGCACGTGTGTGTAGGAAGCACAGTTCTTATGTTCTGAGCAAGCTCACTCTTCTGGCCCTATAGGAAACACAGTAGAGTAGAAGAGTGCTCTTTTCTCAAAAGCAGAGTGTGTTTCATGTAAGGCGAGCTAGCGTTTGTTTCCCATTCCTAAATGGAGTTGAATCACATGCAGTTTCTGGTACTACGAGCAAGAGTTGTTTTCTGGTAAGGAAAGTCACTATTGCGCTCCCATTGCCATACACAGTGCAAATAGCACTCGCGTCTCTACCCAGCAAGTACAGTGTATCGGACTGAAGAGGAGCTAATGTTCTTGCCAGTTTCCTAAGCAGAGTTGAACTAGATATGGTCCGTGTGTGTAGGAAGCACAGTTCTTATGTTCTGAGCAAGCTCACTCTTCTGGTACTATTGGAAACACAGTAGAGTAGAAGAGTGCTCTTTTCTCAAAAGCAGAGTGTGTTTCTTGTAAGGCAAGCTAGCGTTTGTTTCCTAGTCCTAAATGGAGTTGAATCACATGCAGTTTCAGGTCCTACGAACAAGAGTTGTTTTCCGGTAAGGAAAGTCACATTGTGCTCCCATTGCCATACACAGTGCAAGTAGCACTCGCGTCTGTTCCCAGCAAGTACAGTGTATTGGACTGAAGGCGATCTACTGTTCTTGTCAGGTTCCTAAGCAGAGTTCAACTAGATATGGCCGTGTGTGTAGGAAGCACAGTTCTTTTGTTCTGAGCAAGCTCACTGTTCTGGCCCTGTAGGAAACACAGTAGAGTAGAAGAGTGCTCTTTTTCTAAAGCAGAGTGTGTTTCTTGTAAGGCGAGCTAGCATTTGTTTCCCAGTCCTAAATGGCGTTGAATCACATGCAGTTTGTGGTCCTACGAGCAAGAGTTGTTTTCTGGTAAGGAAAGTCACTATTGCGCTCTAATTGCCATACACAGTGTAAATAGCACTCGCGTCTGTTCCCAGCAAGTACAGTGTATTGGACTGAGGAGGAGCTACTGTTCTTGTCAGTTTTCTAAGCAGAGTTGAACTACATATGGTCCGTGTGTGTAGGAAGCACAGTTCTTTTGTTCTGAGCAAGCTCACTGTTTGGACCCCATAGGAAACAAAGTAGAGTAGAAGAGTGCTCTTTTCCCAAAAAAGCGTTTGTTTCCCAATCCTAAATGGAGTTGAATCACATGCAGTTTCTGGTCCTACGAGCAAGAGTTGTTTTCTGTTAAGGAAAGTAACTATTGTGCTCACATTGCCATACACAGTGCTAATAGCACTCGCGTCTGTTCCCAGCAAGTACAGTGTATCAGACTGAAGAAAAGCTACTGTTCTTGTCAGTTTCCTAAGCAGAGTTGAACTAGATAAGGGACGTGTGTGTAGGAAGCACAGTTCTTATGTTCTGAGCAAGCTCACTCTTCTGGCCCTATAGGAAACACAGTAGAGTAGAAGAGTGCTCTTTTCTCAAAAGCAGAGTGTGTTTCATGTAAGGCGAGCTAGCATTTGTTTCCCAGTCCTAAATGGAGTTGAATCACATGCAGTTTCTGGTCCTACGAGCAAGAGTTGTTTTCTGGTAAGGAAAGTCACTATTGTGCTCCCATTGCCACACACAGTGCAAGTAGCACTCGCGTCGGTACCCAGAAAGTACAGTGTATCGGACTGAAGAGAAGCTACTGTTCTTGTCAGTTTCCTAAGGAGAGTTGAACTAGATATGGCCCATGTGTAGGAAGCACAGTTCTTTTGTTCTGAGCAAGCTCACTCTTCTAGCCCTGTAGGAAACACAGTAGAGTAGGAGAGTGCTCTTTTCTCTAATGCAGAGTGTGTTTCTTGTAAGGCGAACTAGTGTTTGTTTCACAGTCCTAAATGGAGTTGAATCACATGCAGTTTCTGGACCTACGAGCAAGAGTTGTTTTATGGTAAGAAGAGTCACTATTGCGCTGCCATTGCCATACACAGGACAAATAGCACTGGCGTCTTTTCCCAGCAAGAACAGTGTATTGGACTGAAGAGGATCTACTGTTCTTGTCAGGTTCCTAAGCAGACTTGAACTAGATATGGCCGTGTGTGTAGGAAGCACAGTTCGTTTGTTCTGAGCAAGCTCACTGTTCGGACCCTATAGGAAACACAGTAGAGTAGAAGAGTGCTCTTTTCTCAAAAGCAGAGTGTGTTTCTTGTAAGGCGAGCTAGCGTTTGTTTCCCATTCCTAAATGGAGTTGAATCACATGCAGTTTCTGGTACTACGAGCAAGAGTTGTTTTCTGGTAAGGAAAGTCACAATTGCGCTCCCATTGCCATACACAGTGCAAATAGCACTCGCGTCTCTACCCAGCAAGTACAGTGTATCAGACTGAAGAGGAGCTACTGTTCTTGTCAGTTTCCTAAGCAGAGTTGAACTAGATATGGCCCGTGTGTGTAGGAAGCACAGTTCTTATGTTCTGAGCAAGCTCACTGTTCTGGTCCTATTGGAAAAACAGTAGAGTAGAAGAGTGCTCTTTTCTCAAAAGCAGAGTGTGTTTCTTGTAAGGCAAGCTAGCGTTTGTTTCCTAGTCCTAAATGGAGTTGAATCACATGCAGTTTCAGGTCCTACGAACAAGAGTTGTTTTCTGGTAAGGAAAGTCACATTGTGCTCCCATTACCATACACTGTGCAAATAGCACTCGCGTCTGTTCCCAGCAAGTACAGTGTATTGGACTGAAGAGGATCTACTGTTCTTGTCAAGTTCCTAAGCTGAGTTGAACTAGATATGGCCCGTGTGTCTGGGAAGCACAGTTCATTTGTTCTGAGCAAGCTAACTGTTCTGGCCCTATAGGAAACACAGTAGAGTAGAAGAGTGCTCTTTTCTCAAATGTAGAATGTGTTTCTTGTAAGGTGAGCTAGAGTTTGTTTCCCAGTCCTAAATGGAGTTGAATCACAGACAGTTTTTGGACCTACGAGCAAGAGTTGTTTTCTGGTAAGACGAGTCACTATTGCGCTCTAAATGCCATACACAGTGCAAATAGCACTCGTGTCTGTTCCCAGCAAGTATAGTGTATTGGACTGAATAGGAGCTACTGTTCTTGTCAGTTTCCTAAGCAGAATTGAACTAGATATGGCCGTGTGTGTAGGAAGCACAGTTCTTTTGTTCTGAGCAAGCTCACTGTTTGGACCCCATAGGAAACAAAGTAGAGTAGAAGAGTGCTCTTTTCCCAAAAAAGCGTTTGTTTCCCAGTCCTAAATGGAGTTGAATCACATGCAGTTTCTGGTCCTACGAGCAAGAGTTGTTTTCTGTTAAGGAAAGTAACTATTGTGCTCACATTGCCATACACAGTGCAAATAGCACTCGCGTCTGTTCCCAGCAAGTACAGTGCATCAGACTGAAGAAGAGCTACTGTTCTTGTCAGTTTCCTAAGCAGAGTTGAACTAGATAAGGCGCATGTGTGTAGGAAGCACAGTTCTTATGTTCTGAGCAAGTTCACTGTTCTGGCCCTATAGGAAAAACAGTAGAGTAGAAAAGTGCTCTTTTCTCAAAATCAGAGTGTGTTTCTTGTAAGGCGAGATAGCGTTTGTTCCCTAGTCCTAAATGGAGTTGAATCACATGCAGTTTCTGGTCCTAAGAACAAGAGTTTTTTTCTGGTAAGGAATGTCACTATTGCGCTCCCATTGCCATACACAGGGCAAATAGCACTCGCGTCTTTTCCCAGCAAGTACAGTGTATTGGACTGAAGAGGATCTACTGTTCTTGTCAGGTTCCTAAGCAGAATTGAACTAGATATGGCCGTGTGTGTAGGAAGCACAGTTCTTTTGTTCTGAGCAAGCTCACTGTTCGGACCCCATAGGAAACACAGTAGAGTAGTAGAGTGCTCTTATCTCAAAAGCAGAGTGTGTTTCTTGTAAGGCGAGCTAGCGTTTGTTTCGCAGTCCTAAATGGAGTTGAATCACATGCAGTTTGTGTTCCTAGGAGCAAGAGTTGTTTTCTGTTAAGGAAAGTCACTATTGCGCTCTCATTGCCATACACAGTGCAAATAGCACTCGTGTCTGTTCCCAGCAAGTACAGTGTATTGGACTGAAGAGGAGCTACTGTTCTTGTCAGTTTCCTAAGCAGAGTTGAACTAGTTATGGCCCATGTGTAGGAAGCACAGTTCTTTTGTTCTGAGCAAGTTCACTGTTCTGGCCTTATAAGAAACACAGAAGAGTAGAAGATTGCTCTTTTCTCAAAAGCAGAGTGTGTTTCTTGTAAGGCGAGCTAGCGTTTGTTTCCCAGTCCTAAATGGAGTTGAATCCCATGCAGTTTCTGGTCCTACGAGCAAGAGTTGTTTTCTGGTAAGAAGAGTCACTATTGTGCTCCCATTGTCATACACAGGGCAAAGAGCACTGGCATCTGATCCCAGGAAGTACAGTGTATTGGACTGAAGAGGATCTACTGTTCTTGTCAGATTCCTACGCAGAATTGACCTAGATATGGCCATGTGTGTAGAAAGCACAGTTCTTTTGTTCTGAGCAAGCTCACTGTTTGGACCTCATAGGAAACACAGTAGAGTAGAAGAGTGCTCTTTTCTCAAAAGCAGAGTGTGTTTATTGAAAGGCGAGCTAGTGTTTGTTTCCCAGTCAGAAATGGAATTGAATCCCGTTCAGTTTCTGGTAGTATGAGCAAGAGATTTTTCTGGTAAGAAGAGTCACTATTTCGCTCCCATTGCCATAAACAATGCAAATAGCACTGGCATCTGTTCCATGCATGTACAGAGTATTGGACTGAAGAGGAGCTGCTGTTCTTGTCAGTTTCCTAAGCAGAGTTGAACTAGATATGGCCTGTGTGTTTAGGAAGCACAGTTATTATGTTCTGAGCAAGCTCACTCTTCTGGCCCTATAGGAAATACAGTAGAGTAGAAGAGTGCTCTTTTCTCAAAAGCAGAGTGTCTTTCTTGTAAGCAGAGCTAGCGTTTGTTTCCCAGTCCTAAATGGAGTTGAGTGACATGTAGTTTGTGGTCCTAAGAGCAAGAGTTGTTTTCTGGTAAGAAGAGTCACTATTGTGCTCCCATTGCCATACAGAGTACAAATAGCCCTCGCGTCTGTTCCCAGCAAGTACAGTGAATTAAACTGAAGAGGAGCTACTGTTCTTGTCAGTAACCTAAGCAAAGTTGATTTAGATATGGCCCTTGTGTGTAGGAAGCACAGTTCTTTTGTTCTGAGCAAGCTCACTGTTCGGACCCCATAGGAAACCCAGTAGAGTAGATGAGTGCTCTTTTCTCAAAAGCAGAGTGTGTTTCTTGTAGGCGAGCTAGCATTTGTTTCCCAGTCCTAAATGGAGTTGAATCCCATGCAGTTTCTGGTCCTATGAGCAAGAGTTGTTTTCTGGTAAGAAGAATCACTATTGTGTTCTCAATGTCATACACAGTGCAAATAGCATTGGCATCGGTTCCCAACATGTACAGTGTATTGGACTGAAGAGAATCTACTGTTCTTGTCAGGTTCCTAAGCAGAATTGAACTAGATATGGTCGTGTGTGTAGGAAGCACAGTTCTTTTGTTCTGAGCAAGTACACTGTTCTGGCCCTATAGGAAACACAGTAGAGTAGAAGAGTGCTCTTTTCTCAAAAGCAGAGTGTGTTTCTTGTAAGGCGAGCTAGCGTTTCTTTCCCAGTCCTAAATGGAGTTGAATCACATGCAGTTTCAAGTTCCACGAACAAGAGTTGTTTTCTGGTAAGGAAAGTCACATTGCGCTCCCATTGCCATACACTGTGCAAATAGCACTCGCGTCTGTTCCCAGCAAGTACAGTGTATTGGACTGAAGAAGATCTACTGTTCTTGTCAGGTTCCTAAGCAGACTTGAACTAGATATGGCCGTGTGTGTAGGAAGCACACTTTTTTGTTCTGAGCAAGCTCACTGTTCGGACCCCATAGGAAACACAGTTGAGTAGAAGAGTGCTTTTTTCTCAAAAGCAGAGTGTGTTTCTTTTAAGGCGAGCTAGCGATTGTTTCCCATTCATAAATGGAGTGGAATCACATGCAGTTTCTGGTCCTACGAGCAAGAGTTGTTTTCTGGTAAGGAAAGTCACTATTTTGCTCCCATTGCCATACACAGTGCAAATAGCCCTCCCGTCTTTTCCCAGCAAGTACAGTGTATTGGACTGAAGAGGAGCTACTGTTCTTGTCAGTTTCCTAAGAAGAGTTGAACTAGATATGGCCCCTGTGTGTAGGAAGCACAGTTCTTTTGTTCTGAGCAAGCTCACTGTTCTGGCCCTATAGGAAACACACTAGAGTAGAAGAGTGCTCTTTTCTCAAAAGCAGAGTGTGTTTCTTGCAAAGCGAGCTAGAGTTTGTTTCCCAGTCCTAAATGGAGTTGAGTCACATGCAATTTTTTGTTCTATGAGCAAGAGTTGTTTTCTGGTAAGACGAGTCACTATTGTGCTCCAATTGCCATACACAGTGTAAATAGCACTCGTGTCTGTTCCCAGCAAGTACAGTGTATTAGACTGAAGAGGAGCTACTGTTCTTGTCAGTTTCCTAAGCAGAGTTGAACTACATATGGTCCGTGTGTGTCGGAAGCACAGTTCTTTTGTTCTGAGCAAGCTCACTGTTTGGACCCCATAGGAAACACAGTAGAGTAGAAGAGTGCTCTTTTCTCTAAAGCAGTGTGTTTCTTGTAAGGCGAGCTAGCGTTTGTTTCCCAGTCCTAAATGGAATTGAATCACATGCAGTTTCGGGTCCTACGAGCAAGAGTTGTTTTCTGGTAAGGAAAGTCACTATTGCGCTCCCATTGCCATACACAGTGCAAATAGCACATGCGTCTGTTCCCAGCAAGTACAGTGTATTGGACTGAAGAGGAGCTACTGTTCTTCTCAGTTTCCTAAGCAGAATTGAACTAGATATGGCCCGTGTGTCTAGGAAGCACAGTTCATTTGTTCTGAGCAAGCTAACTGTTCTGGCCCTATAGGAAACACAGTAGAGTAATAGAGTGCTCTTTTCTCAAAAGCAGAGTGTGTTTCTTGTAAGGTGAGCTAGAGTTTGTTTCCCAGTCCTAAATGGAGTTGAGTCACATGCAGCTTCTGTTCGTACGAGCAAGAGTTGTTTTCTGGTAAGATGAGTCACTATTGTGCTCCAATTGCCATGCACAGTGCAAATAGCACTCACGTCTGTTCTCAGCAAGTACAGTGTATCGGACTGAAGAGGAGCTGCTGTTCTTGTCAGTTTCCTCAGCAGAGTTGAACTAGATATGGCCCATGTGTTTAGGAAGCACAGTTATTATGTTCTGAGCAAGCTCACTGTTCTGGCCCTATAGGAAACACAGTAGAGTAGAAAAGTGCTCTTTTCTCAAAAGCAGAGTGTGTTTCTTGTAAGGCGAGCTAGCGTTTGTTTCCTAGTCCTAAGTGGAGTTGAATCACATGCAGTTTCTGGTCCTACGAACAATAGTTGTTTTCTGGTAAG
Organism: Peromyscus eremicus; assembly: GCF_949786415.1. Lineage (NCBI taxonomy): Eukaryota > Metazoa > Chordata > Mammalia > Rodentia > Cricetidae > Peromyscus > Peromyscus eremicus. The sequence continues at coordinate 202,854 of NW_026734781.1, read as the reverse complement.
GAAAGTCACTATTGTGCTCCCATTGCCATACATAGGGCAAATAGCACTCGCGTGTTTTCCCAGCAAGTACAGTGTATTGGACTGAATAGGAGCTACTGTTCTTGTCAGTTTCCTAAGCAGAGTTGAACTACATATGGTCCTTGTGTGTAGGAAGCAGAGTTCTTTTGTTCTGAGCAAGCTCACTGTTTGGACCCCATAGGAAACACAGTAGAGTAGAAGAGCGCTCTTTTCTCTAAAGCAGAGTGTGTTTCTTGTAAGGTGAGCTAGCGTTTGTGTCTCAGTCCTAAATGGAGTGGAATCACATGCAGTTTCTGGTCCTATGAGCAAGAGTTGTTTTATGGTAAGAATAGTCACTATTGCGCAGCCATTGCCATACACAGGACAAATAGCACTGGCTTCTGTTCCCAGCAAGTACAGTGTACTGGACTGAAGAGGATCTACTGTTCTTGTCAGGTTCCTAAGCAGAATTGAACTAGATATGGCCGTGTGTGTAGGAAGCACAGTTCTTTTGTTCTGAGCAAGCTCACTGTTCGGACCCCATAGGAAACACAGTAGAGTAGAAGAGTGCTCTTTTCTAAAAAGCAGAGAGTGTTTCTTGTAAGGCGAGCTAGCGTTTTTTTCCCAGTCCTAAATGGCGTTGAATCACATGCAGTTTGTGTTCCTAGGAGCAACAGTTGTTTTCAGTTAAGGAAAGTCACTATTGTGCTCTCATTGCCATACACAGTGCAAATAGCACTCACGTCTGTTCCCAGCAAGTACAGTGTATTGGACTGAAGAGGAGCTACTGTTCTTGTCAGTTTCCTAAGCAGAGTTGAACTAGTTATGGCCCGTGTGTAGGAAGCACAGTTTTTTTTTTCTGAGCAAGTTCACTGTTCTGGCCTTATAGGAAACACAGTAGAGTAGAAGATTGCTCTTTTCTCAAAAGCAGATTGTGTTTCTTGTAAGGCGAGTTAGCGTTTGTTTCCCAGTCCTAAATGGAGTTGAATCCCATGCAGTTTCTGGTCCTATGAGCAAGAGTTGTTTTCTGGTAAGAAGAGTCACTATTGCGCTCCCATTGTCATACACAGGGCAAATAGCACTGGCATCTGATCCCAGGAAGTACAGTGTATTGGACTGAAGAGGATCTACTGTTCTTGTCAGGTTCCTAAGCAGAATTGAACTAGATATGGCCCGTGTGTAGGAAGCACAGTTCTTTTGTTCTGAGCAAGCTCACTGTTTGGACCCCATTGGCAACACAGTAGAGTAGAAGAGTGCTCTTTTCTCAAAAGCAGAGTGTGTTTATTGAAAGGTGAGCTAGTGTTTGTTTCCCAGTCAGAAATGGAATTGAATCCCGTGCAGTTTCTGGTCCTACGAGCAAGAGATTTTTCTGGTAAGAAGAGACACTATTGCGCTCCCATTGCCACAAACAGTGCAAATAGCACTGGCATCTCTTCCATGCATGTACAGAGTATTGGACTGAAGAGGAGCTACTGTTCTTGTCAGTTTCCTAAGCAGAGTTGAACTAGATATGGCCCCTGTGTGTAGGAAGCACAGTTCTTTTGTTCTGAGCAAGTTCACTGTTCTGGCCCTATATGAAACACAGTAGAGTAGAAATGGGCTCTTTTCTCAAAAGCAGAGTGTGTTTCTTGTAAGGCAAGCTAGCGTTTCTTTCCCAGTCCTAAATGGAGTTGTGTCGCATGCAGTTTCTGGTCCTATGAGCAAGAGTTGTTTTCTGGTAAGAAGAGTCACTATTGCGCTCCCTTTGTCATACACAGGGCAAATAGCACTGGTGTCTGTTCCCAGCAAGTGCAGTGTATTTGACTGAAGAGCGTATACTATTCTCGTCAGTTTCCTAAGCAGAATTGAATTAGATACGGCCCGTGTGGGTAGGAAGCACAGTCCTTTTGTTCTGAGCAAGCTCATTGTTCTGGCCATAGAGGAAACACAGTAGAGTAGAAGAGTGCTCTTTTCTCAAAAGCAGAGTGTGTTTCTTGTGAGCAGAGCTAGCGTTTGTTTCCCAGTCCTAAATGGGGGTGAGTCACATGCAGTTTGTGGTCCTAAGAGCAAGAGTTGTTTTCTGGTAAGAAGAGTCACTATTGCGCTCCCATTGCCATAGAGAGTACAAATAGCACTCGCGTCTCTTCCCAGCAAGTACAGTGTATTAGACTGAAGAGGAGCTACTGTTCTTGTCAGTAACCTAAGCAAAGTTGAATTAGATATGGCCCATGTGTGTAGGAAGCACAGTTCTTTTGTTCTGAGCAAGCTCACTGTTTGGACCCCATAGGAAACCCAGTAGAGTAGATGAGTGCTCTTTTCTCAAAAGCAGAGTATGTTTCTTGTAAGGCGAGCTAGCATTTCTTTCCCAGTCCTAAATGGAGTTGAGTCACTTGCAGTTTCTGGTCCTACGAGCAAGAGTTGTTTTCTGGTAAGAAGAGTCACTATTGCTCTCCCATTGTCATACACAGGGCAAATAGCACTGGTGCCTGTTCCCAGCATGTACAGTGTATTTGACTGAAGAGAATCTACTGTTCTTGTCAGGTTCCTAAGCAGAATTGAACTAGATATGGCCGTGTGTGTAAGAAGCACACTTCTTTTGTTCTGTGCAATCTCATTGTTCTGGCCCTATAGGAAACACAGTAGAGTAAAGAGTGCTCTTTTCTCAAAAGCAGACTGTGTTTCTCCTAAGGCGAGCTAGCGTTTCTTTCCCAGTTCTAAATGGAGTTGAGTCACTTACAGTTTCTGGTCCTAAGAGCAAGAGTTGTTTTCTGGTAAGAAAAGTCACTATTGTGCTCCCATTGTCATACACAGGGCAAATAGCACCGGTGCCTGTTCACAGCATGTGCAGTGTATTTGACTGGAGGGTATACTGTTCTTGTCAGTTTCCTAAGCTGAATTGAACTAGATATGGCCGTGTGTGTAGGAAGCACACTTCTTTTGTTCTGTGCAATCTCACTGTTCTGGCCCTATAGGAAACACAGTAGAGTAGAAGAGTGCTCTTTTCTCAAAAGCAGAGTGTGTTTCTTGCAAGGAGAGCTAACGTTTTTTTTTTCCCAGTCCTAAATGGAGTTGAATCACATGCAGTTTCTGATCCTACGAGCAAGAGTTGTTTTCTGGTAAGAAGAGTCACTATTGCACTCCCATTGTCATACACAGGGCAAATAGCACTGGCGTCGGTTCCCAGCATGTACAGCGTATTTGACTGAATAGAATCTACTGTTCTTCTCAGGTTCCTAAGCAGAAATGAACTAGATATGGCCGTGTATGTAGGAAGCACAGTTCTTTTTTTCTGAGCATGCTCACTGTTCGGACCCCATAGGAAACACAGTAGAGTAGAAGAGTGATCTTTTCTCTAAAGCAGAGTGTGTTTCTTGTAAGGCGAGCTAGCGTTTGTTTCCCAGACCTAAATGGAGTTGAATCACATGCAGTTTCTGGTCCTACAAGCAAGAGATGTTTTCTGTTAGGGAAAGTCACTATTGCGATCTCATTGAAATACACAGTTCAAATAGCACTTTCTTCTGTTCCCAGCAAGTACAGTATATTGGACTGAAGAGGAGCTACTGTTCTTGTCAGTTTCCTAAGCAGAGTTGAACTAGATATGGCCCGTGTGTGTAGGAAGCACAGATCTTTTGTTCTGAGCAAGCTCACTGTTCGGACCCCATAGGAAACCCAGTAGAGTAGATGAGTGCACTTTTCTCAAAAGCAGAGTGTGTTTCTTGTAGGCGATCTAGCGTTTGTTTCCCAGTCCTAAATGGAGTTGAATCCCATGCAGTTTCTGGTCCTATGAGCAAGAGTTGTTTTCTGGTAAGAAGAATCACTATTGCGCTCACAATGTCATACACAGTGCAAATAGCTTTGGTGTCGGTTCCCAGCAAGTACAGTGTATTGGACTGAAGAGGAGCTACTGTTCTTGTCAGTTTCCTAAGCAGAGTTGAATTAGATATGGCCCGTGTGTGCAGGAAGCCCAGTTATTTTTTTCTAAGCAAGCTCACTGTTCGGACCCCATAGGAAACACAGTAGTGTAGAGGAGTGCTGTTTTCTCAAAAGCAGAGTGTGTTTCTTGTAAGGCGGGCTAGCATTTTTTTCCCAGTCCTAAATGGAGTTGAATCCCATGCAGTTTCTGGTCCTATGAGCAAGAGTTGTTTTCTGGTAAGAAGAATCACTATTGCGCTCACAATGTCATACACAGTGCAAATAGCTTTGGTGTCGGTTCCCAGCAAGTACAGTGTATTGGACTGAAGAGGAGCTACTGTTCTTGTCAGTTTCCTAAGCAGAGTTGAATTAGATATGGCCCGTGTGTGCAGGAAGCCCAGTTATTTTTTTCTAAGCAAGCTCACTGTTCGGACCCCATAGGAAACACAGTAGTGTAGAGGAGTGCTGTTTTCTCAAAAGCAGAGTGTGTTTCTTGTAAGGCGGGCTAGCATTTTTTTCCCAGTCCTATATGGAGTTGAATCCCATGCAGTTTCTGGTCCTACGAGCAAGAGTTTTTTTCTCGTAAGAAGAGTCACTATTGTGCTCCCATTGTCATACACAGCGCAAATAGCACTGGCGTCTGTTCCCAGCATGTACAGTGTATTGGACTGAAGAGGATCTACTGTTCTTGTCAGTTTCCTAAGCAGAATTGAACTAGATATGGCCGTGTGTGTAGGAGGCACAGTTCTCTTGTTCTGATCAAGCTCACTGTTCTGGCCCTATAGGAAACACAGTAGAGTAGAAGAGTGCTCTTTTCTCAAAAGCAGAGTGTGTTTCTTGTAAGGCGAGGTAGCGTTTGTTTCCCAGTCCTAAATGGAGTTGAATCCCATGCAGTTTCTGGTCCTATGAGCAAGAGTTGTTTTCTGGTATGGAATGTCACTATTGCGCTCCCTTTGCCATACATAGTGCAAATAGCACTCGCGTATGTTCCCAGCAAGTACAGTGTATTGGACTGAAGAGGAGCTACTGTTCTTATCATTTTCCTAAGAGGAGTTGAACTAGATATGGCCCGTGTGTGTAGGAAACACAGTTCTTATTTTCTGAGAAAGCACACTGTGCGGACACCATAGGAAACACAGTAGAGTAGATGAGTGCTCTTTTCTCAAAATTAGATTGTGTTCCTTGAAAGGCGAGATAGTATTTACTTCCCAATCAGAAATGGAGTTGAATCCCATGCAGTTTCTGGTCCTACAAGTAAGAGTTGTTTTCTGGTAAGAAGAGTCACTATTGCGCTCCCATTTCCATACACAGTGCTAATAGCACTTGCGTCTGTTCCCAGCAAGTACAGTGTATTGGACTGAAGAGGAGCTACTGTTCTTGTCAGTTTCCTAAGCAGAGTTGAACCAGATATGGCCCGTGTGTAGTAAGAACAGTTCTTTTGTTCTGAGCAAGTTCACTGTTCGGACACCATAGGAAACACAGTAGAGTAGAAGAGTGCTCTTTTCTCAAAAGTAGAGTGTGTTTCTTGTAAGGCGAGCTAGCGTTTTTTTCCCAGTCCTAAATGGAGTTGAATCACATGCAGTTTCTGGTCCTACAAGCAAGAGTTGTTTTCTGGTAAGAAGAGTCAATATTGCGTACCCATTGTCATACACAGGGCAAATAGCACTTGCGTCTGTTCCCAGCAAGTACCGTGTATTGGACTGAAGAGGATCTACTGTTCTTGTCAGTTTCCTAAGCAGAGTTGAACCAGATATGTCCCGTGTGTGTGGGAAGCACAGGTCTTTTGTTCTGAGCAAGCTCACAGTTCGGACCCCGTAGGAAACACAGTAGAGTAGAAGAGTGCCCTTTTCTCAAAAGCAGAGTGTGTTCTTTGTAAGGCAAGCTAGCATTTGTTTCCCAGTCCTAAATGGAGTTGAATCACATCCAGTTTCTGGGCCTATGAGCAAGAGTTGTTTTCTGGTAAGGAAAGTCACTATTGTGCTCCCATTCCCACTTATAGTGCAAATAGCCCTCGCGTCTGTTCCCAGCAAGTACAGTGTATTGGACTGAAGAGGAGCTACTGTTCTTTTCATTTTCATAAGAGGAGTTGAACCAGATATATCCCATGTGTGTAGGAAGCACAGTTCTTTTGTTCTGAGAAAGCACACTATGCGGACATCATAGGAAACACAGTAGAGTAGATGAGTGCTCTATTGTCAAAATTTGATTGTTTTTCTTGAAAGTCGAGCTAGTGTTTGTTTCCCAGTCAGAAATGTAGTTGAGTCCCATGCAGTTTCTGGTACTACGAGCAAGAGTTGTTTTCTGGTAAGAAGAGTCACTATTGCGCTCCCATTGCCATACACAGTGCAAATAGCACTCGCGTCTGTTCCCAGCAAGTACAGTGTATTGGACTGAAGAGCAGCTACTGTTCTTGTCAGTTTCCTAAGCAGAGTTGAACTAGATATGGCCCGTGTGTGTAGGAAGCACAGTTCTTTTGTTCTGAGCAAGCTCACAGTTCGGACCCCGTAGGAAACACAATAGAGTAGAAGAGTGCCCTTTTCTCAAAAGCAGAGTGTGTTTCCTGTAAGGCGAGACAGCGTTTGTTACCCAGTACTAAATGGAGTGGAATCCCATGCAGTTTGTGGTCCTAGGAGCAAGAGTTGTTTTCTGGTAAGAAGAGTCACTATTGCGCTCCCATTGTCATACACAGGGCAAATAGCACAGGCATCTGTTCCCAGCATGTACAGTGTATTGGACTGAAGAGGAGCTACTGTTCTTGTCAGTTTCCTAAGCAGAGTTGAACTAGATGTGGTCCGTGTGTGTAGCAAGCACAGTTCTTTTGTTCTGAGCAAGCTCACTGTTTGGACCCCATAGGAAACATAGTAGAGTAGAAGAGTGCTCTTTTCTCTAAAGCAGAGTGTGTTTCTTGTAAGGCGAGCTAGCGTTTGTTTCCCAGTCCTAAATGGAGTGGAATCACATGCAGTTTCTGGTCCTACGAGCAAGAGTTGTTTTTTGGTAAGGAAAGTCACTATTGCGCTCCCATTGCCTTACACAGTGCAAATAGCCCTCCCGTCTGTTCCCAGCAAGTACAGTGTATTGGACTGAACAGGAGCTACTGTTCTTGTCAGTTTCCTAAGAGGAGTTGAACTAGATATGGCCAGTGAGTGTAGGAAGCACAGTTCTTATGTTGTGAGCAAGCTCACTGTTCTGGCCCTATAGGAAACACAGTAAAGTAGAAGAGTGCTCTTTTCACAAAGCAGAGTGTGTTTTTTGTAAAGCAAGCTAGAGTTTGTTTCCCAGTCCTAACTGGAGTTGAATCACATGCAGTCTCTGGTCCTACTAGCAAGAGTTGTTTCCTGGTAAGAAGAGTCACTATTGCGCTGCCTATGCCATACACAGGACAAATAGCACTGGTGTCTGTTCCCAGCAAGTACAGTGTATTGGACTGAAGAGGATCTACTGTTCTTGTCATGTTCCTAAGCAGACTTGAACTAGATATGGCCGTGTGTGTAGGAAGCACAGTTTTTTTCTTCTGAGCAAGCTCACTTTTCGGAACACATGGGAAACACATTAGACTAGAAGAGTGCTCTTTTCTCAAAAGCAGAGTGTGTTTCTTGGAAGTCGAGCTAGCGTTTGTTTCCCAGTCCTAAATGGAGTTGAGTCACATGCAGTTTTTTGTCCTACGAGCAAGAGTTGTTTTCTGGTAAGACAAGTCACTATAAGGCTCCAATTGCCATACACAGTGCAAATAGCACTCGCCTATGTTCCCCGCAAGTACAGTGTATTGGACTGAAGAGGATCTACTGTTCTTGTCAGTTTCCTAAGCAGAGTTGAACTAGATATGGCCCGTGTGTGTAGGAAGCACAGTTCTTTTGTTCTTAGCAAGCTCACTGTTCGGACCCCATAGGAAGCACAGTAGAGTAGAAGAGTGCTCTTTTCTCAAAAGCAGAGTGTGTTTCATGTAAGGCGAGCTAGCATTTGTTTCCCAATCCTAAATGGATTTGAATCACATGCAGTTACTGGTCCTACGAGCAAGAGTTGTTTTCTGGTAAGGAAAGTCACTATTGTGCTCCCATTTCCATACACAGTGCAAATAGCACTCGCGTCTGTTCCCAGCAAGTACAGTCTATCGGACTGAAGAGGAGCTACTGTTCTTGTCAGTTTCCTAAGCAGAGTTGAACTAGATATGGCCCGTGTGTAGGAAGCACAGTTCTTTTGTTCTGAGCAAGCTCAGTGTTCGGACCCCATAGGAAACACAGTATAGTAGAAGAGTGCTCTTTTCTCAAAAGCAGAGTGTGTTTCTTGTAAGGCGAGCTAGCCTTTCTTTCCCAGTCCTAAATGGAGTTGAGTCACATGCAGGTTTTTGTCCTACGAGCAAGAGTTGTTTTCTGGTAGGGCGAGTCACTTTTGTGCTCCAATTGCCATACACAGTGCAAATAGCACTCGCGTCTGTTCCCTGCAAGTACAGTGTATCGGACTGAAGAGGAGCTGCTGTTCTTGTCCTTTTCCTAAGCAGAGTTGAACTAGATATGGCCCGTGTGTAGTAAGCACAGTTCTTTGTTCAGAGCAAGCTCACTGTTCTGGCCCTATAAAAAACACAGTAGAGTTGAAGAGGGCTCTTTTCTCAAAAGCAGAGTGTGTTACATGTAAGGCGAGCTAGCATTTGTTTCCCAGTCCTAAATGGAGTTGAATCACATGCAGTTTCTGGTCCTACGAGCAAGAGTTGTTTTCTGGTAAGGAAAGTCACTGTTGCGCTCCCCTTGCCATACATAGTGCAAATAGCTCTCGCGTCTGTTCCCAGCAAATACAGTGTATCGGACTGAAGAGGAGCTACTGTTTTTGTCAGTTTCCTAAGCAGAGTTGAACTAGATATGGCCCGTGTATGTAGGAAGCACAGTTCTTTTGTTCTGAGCAAGCTCACTGTTCAGACCCCATAGGAAACACAGTAGAGGAGAAGACTGCTCTTTTCTCAAAAGCAGAGTGTGTTTCTTGTAAGGCGAGCTAGCGTTTGTTTCCCAGTCCTAAATGGATTTGAGTCACATGCAGTTTCTGGTCCTAAGAACAATAGTAGTCTGGAAAGGAAAGTCACTATTGTGCGCCTATTGCCTTACACAAGGAAAATAGCACTCGCGTCTTTTCCCAGCATGTACAGTGTATTGTACTGAATAGGAGTTACTGTTCTTGTGAGTTTCCTAAGTAGAGTTGAACTAGATATGGCCCGTGTTTGTAGGAAGCACAGTTCTTTTGTTCTGAGCAAGCTCACTGTTCTGGCCCTATAGGAAACACAGCAGAGTAGAAGAGTGCTCTTTTCTCTAAAGCAGAGTGTGTTTCTTGTAAGGTGAGCTAGCTTTTGTTTCCCAGTCCTAAATGGAGTTGAATTACATGCAGTTTCTGGTCCTACGAGCAAGAGTTGTTTTATGGTAAGAAGAGTGACTATTGCGCTGCCAATTCCATACACAGGAGAAATAACACTGGCGTCTGTTCCCAGCAAGTACAGTGTATCGGACTGAAGAGGATCTACTGTTCTTGTCAGTTTCCTGAGCAGAGTTGAACTAGATATGGCCCGTGTGTAGGAAGCACAGTTCTTTGTTCTGAGCAAGCTCACTGTTCTGGCCCTATAGGAAACACAGTAGAGTAGAAGAGTGCTCTTTTCTCTAAAGCAGAGTGTGTTTCTGTAAGGTGAGCTAGCTTTTGTGTCCCAGTCCTAAATGGAGTTGAATCACATGCAGTTTCTGGTCCTATGAGCAAGAGTTGTTTTATGGTAAGAAGAGTCACTATTGTGCTGCCATTGCCATACACAGGACAAATAGCACTGGCGTCTGTTCCCAGCACGTACAGTGTATTGGACTGAAGAGGATCTACTGTTATTGTCAGGTTCCTAAGCAGAATTGAACTAGATATGGCCATGTGTGTAGGAAGCACAGTTCTTTTGTTCTGAGCAAGCTCACTGTTCAGACACAATAGGAAACACAGTAGAGTAGAAGAGTGCTCTTTTCTCAAAAGCAGAGTGTGTTTCTTGTAAGGCGAGCTAGCATTTGTTTCCCAGTCCTAAATGGAGTTGAGTCACATGCAGTTTTTTGTCCTACGAGCAAGAGCTGTTTTCTGGTAAGACGAGTCACTCTTGTGCTCCAATTGCCATACACAGTGCAAATAGCACACGCATCTGTTCCCCGAAAGTACAGTGTATTGGACTTCAGAGGAGCCACTGTTCTTCTCAGTTTCCTAAGCAAAGTTGAACTAGATATGGCCCGTGTATGTAGGAAGCCCAGTTCTTTTGTTCGGAGCAAGCTCACTGTTCAGACCCCATAGGAAGCACAGTAGAGTAGAAGAGTGCTCTTTTCTCAAAAGCAGAGTGTGTTTCATGGAAGGCTAGCTAGCATTTGTATCCCAGTCCTAAATGGAGTTGAATCCCATGCAGTTTCTGGTCCTATGAGCAAGAGTTGTTTTCTGGTAAGGAAAGTCACTATTGCGCTCCCATTGCCATACACAGTGCAAATAGCACTCGCGTCTGTTCCCAGCAAGTACAGTGAATCGGACTGAAGAGGAGCTACTGTTCTTCTCAGTTTCCTAAGCAGAGTTGAACATGATATGGCCCGTGTGTGTAGGACGCACAGTTCTTTTGTTCTGAGCAAGCTCACTGTTCGGACACCATAGGAAGCACAGTAGAGTAGAAGAGTGCTCTTTTCTCAAAAGCAGAGTGTGTTTCATGTAAGGCGAGCTAGCATTTGTTTCCCAGTCCTAAATGGAGTTGAGTCACATGCAGTTTCTGGTCCTACGAGCAAGAGTTGTTTTCTGGTAAAGAAAGTCACTATTGCGCTCCCATTGCCATACACAGTGCAAATAGCACTGGCGTCTGTTCCCAGCAAGTACAGTGTATCAGACTGAAGAGGAGCTACTGTTCTTGTCAGTTTCCTAAGCAGAGTTGAACTTGATATGGCCCGTGTGTAGGAAGCACAGTTCTTTGTTCTGAGCAAGCTCACTCTTCTGGCCCTATAGGAAACACAGTAGAGTAGAAGAGTGTTCTTTTCTCTAAAGCAGAGTGTGTTTCTTGTAAGGTGAGCTAGCTTTTGTTTGCCAGTCCTAAATGAAGTTGAATCACTTGCAGTTTCTGGTCCTACGAGCAAGAGTTGTTTTATGGTAAGAAGAGTCACTATTGCGCTGCCATTGCCATACACAAGACAAATAGCACTGGCGTCTGTTAGCAGCAATTACAGTGTATTGGACTGAAGAGGATCTACTGTTCTTGTCAGGTTCCTAAGCAGAATTGAACTAGTTATGGCCATGTGTGTAGGAAGCACAGTTCTTTTGTTCTGAGCAAGCTCACTGTTCAGACCCAAAAGGAAACACAGTAGAGTAGAAGAGTGCTCTCTTCTCAAAAGTAGAGTGTGTTTCTTGTAAGGCAAGCTAGCGATTGTTTCCCAGTCCTAAATGGAGTTGAGTCTCATGCAGTTTTTTGTCCTACGAGCAAGAGTTTTTTTCTGGTAAGACGAGTCACTATTGTGCTCCAATTGCCATACACAGTGCAAATAGCACTCGCGTCTGTTCCCCGAAAGTACAGTGTATTGGACTGAAGAGGAGCTACTGTTCTTCTCAGTTTCCTAAGCAGAGTTGAACTAGATATGGCCGGTGTGTGTAGGAAGCACAGCTCTTTTGTTCTGAGCAAGCTCACTGTTCGGACCCCATAGGAAGCACAGTAGAGTAGAAGAGTGCTCTATCTCAAAAGCAGAGTGTGTTTCATGTAAGGCGAGCTAGCATTTGTATCCCAGTCCTAAATGGAGTTGAATCACATGCAGTTTCTGGTCCTACGAGCAAGAGTTGTTTTCTGGTAAGGAAAGTCACTATTGCGCTCCCATTGCCATACACAGTGCAAATAGCACTCGCGTCAGTTCCCAGCAAGTACAGTGTTTCAGACTGAAGAGGAGCTACTGTTCTTGTCAGTTTCCTAACCAGAGTTGAACTAGTTTTGGCCCGTGTGTAGGAAGCACAGTTCTTTTGTTCTGAGCAAGCTCAATGTTCAGACACCATAGGAAACACAGTAGAGTAGAAGAGTGCTCTTTTCTCTAAAGCAGAGTGTGTTTCTTGTAAGGCGAGCTAGCGTTTGTTTCCCAGTCCTAAATGGAGTTGAATCACATGCAGTATCTAGTCCTACGAGCAAGAGTTGTTTTATGGTAAGAAGAGTCACTATTGCGCTGCCATTGCCATACACAGGACAAATAGCACTGGCGTCTGTTCCCAGCAAGTACAGTGTATTGGACTGAAGAGGATCTACTGTTCTTGTCAGGTTCCTAAGCAGAATTGAACTAGATATGGCCGTGTGTGTAGGAAGCACAGTTCTTTTGTTCTGAGCCAGCTCACTTTCGGACACCATAGGAAACACAGTAGAGTAGAAGAGTGCTCTTTTCTCAAAAGCAGAGTGTGTTTCTTGTAAGGTGAGCTAGCGTTTGTTTCCCAGTCCTAAATGGAGTTGAATCACATGCAGTTTCTGGTCCTAAGAGCAAGAGTTGTTTTCTGGTAAGGAAAGTCACTATTGTGCTCCCCTTGCCATACACAGTGAAAATAGCTCCCGCGTCTGTTCCCAGCAAGTACAGTGTATCGGACTGAAGAGGAGCTACTGTTCTTGTCAGTTTCCTAAGCAGAGTTGAACATGATATGGCCCGTGTGTGTAGGAAGCACAGTTCTTATGTTCTGAGCAAGCTCACTGTTTTGGCCCTATAGGAAACACAGTAGAGTGGAAGCGTGCTCTTTTCTCAAAAGCAGAGTGTGTTTTTAAGGCAAGCTAGCGTTTGTTTCCTAGTCCTAAATGGAGTTGAATCACATGCAGTTTCTGGTCCTACGAACAAGAGTTTTTTTCTGGTAAGGAAAGCCTCTATTGCGCTCCCATTGCCCTACACAAGGCAAATAGCACTTGCGTGTTTTCCCAGCGAGTACGGTGTATCGGACTGAAGAGAGCTACTGTTCTTGTCAGTTTCCTAAGCAGAGATGAACTAGATATGGCCCGTGTGTGTAGGAAGCACAGTTCTTTTGTTCTGAGCAAGCTCACAGTTCGGACCCCGTAGGAAACACAATAGAGTAGAAGAGTGCACTTTTCTCAAAAGCAGAGTGTGTTTCCTGTAAGGCGAGACAGCGTTTGTTACCCAGTACTAAATGGAGTTGAATCCCATGCAGTTTGTGGTCCTAGGAGCAAGAGTTGTTTTCTGGTAAGAAGAGTCACTATTGCGCTCCCATTGTCATACACAGGGCAAATAGCACAGGCACCTGTTCCCAGCATGTACAGTGTATTGGACTGAAGAGGAGCTACTGTTCTTGTCAGTTTCCTAAGAAGAGTTGAACTAGATATGGTCCGTGTGTGTAGCAAGCACAGTTCTTTTGTTCTGAGCAAGCTCACTGTTTGGACCCCATAGGAAACATAGTAGAGTAGAAGAGTGCTCTATTCTCTAAAGCAGAGTGTGTTTCTTGTAAGGCGAGCTAGCGTTTGTTTCCCAGTCCTAAATGGAGTTGAATCCCATGCAGTTTGTGTTCCTATGAGCAAGAGTTGTTTTCTGGTAAGGAAAGTCACTATTGTGCTCCCATTGCCATACACAGTTCAAATAGCCCTCCCGTCTGCTCCCAGCAAGTACAGTGTATTGGACTGAACAGGAGCTACTGTTCTTGTCAGTTTTCTAAGAGGAGTTGAACTAGATATGGCCAGTGAGTGTAGGAAGCACAGTTCTTATGTTCTGAGCAAGGTCAGTTTTCGGACCCCATAGGAAACACAGTAGAGTAGAAGAGTGCTCTTTTGTCAAAAGCAGAGTGTGTTTCTTGTAAGGCGAGCTAGCGTTTGTTTCCCAGTCCTAAATGGAGTTGAGTCACATGCAGGTTTTTGTCCTACGAGCAAGAGTTGTTTTCTGGTAGGGCAAGTCACTATTGTGCTCCAATTGCCATACACAGTGCAAATAGCACTCGCGTCTGTTCCCTGCAAGTACAGTGTATCGGACTGAAGAGGAGCTACTGTTCTTGTCCTTTTCCTAAGCAGAGTTGAACTAGATATGACCGTGTGTGTAGGAAGCACAGTTCTTTTGTTCTGAGCAAGCTCACTGTTCAGACCCCATAGGAAACACAGTAGAGGAGAAGAGTGCTCTTTTCTCAAAAGCAGAGTGTGTTTCTTGTAAGGCGAGCTAGCGTTTGTTTCCCAGTCCTAAATGGATTTGAGTCACATGCAGTTTCTGGTCCTAAGAACAAGAGTTGTTTTCTGGAAAGGAAAGTCACTATTGCGTGCCTACTGCCTTACACAAGGCAAATAGCACTCGCGTCTTTTCCCAGCATGTACAGTGTATTGTACTGAATAGGAGTTACTGTTCTTGTCAGTTTCCTAAGTAGAGTTGAACTAGATATGGCCCGTGTTTGTAGGAAGCACAGTTCTTTTGTTCTGAGCAAGCTCACTGTTCTGGCCCTATAGGAAACACAGCAGAGTAGAAGAGTGCTCTTTTCTCTAAAGCAGAGTGTGTTTCTTGTAAGGTGAGCTAGCTTTTGTTTCCCAGTCCTAAATGGAGTTGAATTACATGCAGTTTCTGGTCCTACGAGCAAGAGTTGTTTTATGGTAAGAAGAGTCACTATTGCGCTGCCAATGCCATACACAGGAGAAATAACACTGGCGTCTGTTCCCAGCAAGTACAGTGTATCGGACTGAAGAGGATCTACTGTTCTTGTCAGGTTCCTAAGCAGAATTGAACTAGATATGGCCGTGTGTAGGAAGCACAGTTCTTTTGTTCTGAGCAAGCTCAGTGTTCGGACCCCATAGGAAACACAGTATAGTAGAAGAGTGCTCTTTTCTCAAAAGCAGAGTGTGTTTCTTGTAAGGCGAGCTAGCGTTTGTTTCCCAGTCCTAAATGGAGTTGCGTCACATGCAGGTTTTTTTCCTACGAGCAAGAGTTGTTTTCTGGTAGGGCGAGTCACTATTGTGCTCCAATTGCATACACAGTGCAAATAGACCTCGCGTCTGTTCCCTGCAAGTACAGTGTATCGGACTGAAGAGGAGCTACTGTTCTTGTCACTTTCCTGAGCAGAGTTGAACTAGATATGGCCCGTGTGTAGGAAGCACAGTTCTTTGTTCTGAGCAAGCTCACTGTTCTGGCCCTATAGGAAACACAGTAGAGTAGAAGAGTGCTCTTTTCTGTAAAGCAGAGAGTGTTTCTGTAAGGTGAGCTAGCTTTTGTGTCCCAGTCCTAAATGGAGTTGAATCACATGCAGTATCTGGTCCTACGAGCAAGAGTTGTTTTATGGTAAGAAGAGTCACTATTGTGCTGCCATTGCTATACACAGGACAAATAGCACTGGCGTCTGTTAGCAGCAATTACAGTGTATTGGACTGAAGAGGATCTACTGTTATTGTCAGGTTCCTAAGCAGAATTGAACTAGATATGGCCATGTGTGTAGGAAGCACAGTTCTTTTGTTCTGAGCAAGCTCACTGTTCAGACCCAATAGGAAACACAGTAGAGTAGAAGAGTGCTCTTTTCTCAAAAGCAGAGTGTGTTTCTTGTAAGGCGAGCTAGCGTTTGTTTCCCAGTCCTAAATGGAGTTGAGTCACATGCAGTTTTTTGTCCTACGAGCAAGAGCTGTTTTCTGGTAAGACGAGTCACTATTGTGCTCCAATTGCCATACACAGTGCAAATAGCACACGCGTCTGTTCCCCGAAAGTACAGTGTATTGGACTGAAGAGGAGCTACTGTTCTTCTCAGTTTCCTAAGCAGAGTTGAACTAGATATGGCCCGTGTGTGTAGGAAGCACAGTTCTTTTGTTCTGAGCAAGCTCACTGTTCGGACCCCATAGGAAGCACAGTAGAGTAGAAGAGTGCTCTTTTCTCAAAAGCAGAGTGTGTTTCATGGAAGGCTAGCTAGCATTTGTATCCCAGTCCTAAATGGAGTTGAATCCCATGCAGTTTCTGGTCCTATGAGCAAGAGTTGTTTTCTGGTAAGGAAGGTCACTATTGCGCTCCCATTGCCATACACAGTGCAAATAGCACTCGCGTCTGTTCCCAGCAAGTACAGTGTATCGGACTGAAGAGGAGCTACTGTTCTTCTCAGTTTCCTAAGCAGAGTTGAACATGATATGGCCCGTGTGTGTAGGAAGCACAGTTCTTTTGTTCTGAGCAAGCTCACTGTTCGGACACCATAGGAAGCACAGTAGAGTAGAAGAGTGCTCTTTCCTCAAAAGCAGAGTGTGTTTCATGTAAGGCGAGCTAGCATTTGTTTCCCAGTCCTAAATGGAGTTGAGTCACATGCAGTTTCTGGTCCTACGAGCAAGAGTTGTTTTCTGGTAAAGAAAGTCACTATTGCGCTCCCATTGCCATACACAGTGCAAATAGCACTGGCGTCTGTTCCCAGCAAGTACAGTGTATCGGACTGAAGAGGAGCTACTGTTCTTCTCAGTTTCCTAAGCAGAGTTGAACATGATATGGCCCGTGTGTGTAGGAAGCACAGTTCTTTTGTTCTGAGCAAGCTCACTGTTCTGGCCCTATAGGAAACACAGTAGATTAGAAGAGTGCTCTTTTCTCTAAAGCAGAGTGTGTTTCTTGTAAGGTGAGCTAGCTTTTGTTTGCCAGTCCTAAATGGAGTTGAATCACTTGCAGTTTCTGGTCCTACGAGCAAGAGTTGTTTTATGGTAAGAAGAGTCACTATTGCGCTGCCATTACCATACACAGGACAAATAGCACTGGCGTCTGTTCCCAGCAATTACAGTGTATTGGACTGAAGAGGATCTACTGTTCTTGGCAGGTTCCTAAGCAGAATTGAACTAGTTATGGCCGTGTGTGTAGGAAGCACAGTTCTTATGTTCTGAGCAAGCTCACTGTTCAGACCAAAAAGGAAACACAGTAGAGTAGAAGAGTGCTCTCTTCTCAAAAGTAGAGTGTGTTTCTTGTAAGGCAAGCTAGCGTTTGTTTCCCAGTCCTAAATGGAGTTGAGTCTCATGCAGTTTTTTGTCCTACGAGCAAGAGTTTTTTTCTGGTAAGACGAGTCACTATTGTGCTCCAATTGCCATACACAGTGCAAATAGCACTCGCGTCTGTTACCGAAAGTACAGTGTATTGGACTGAAGAGGAGCTACTGTTCTTCTCAGTTTCCTAAGCAGAGTTGAACTAGATATGGCTGGTGTGTGTAGGAAGCACAGCTCTTTTGTTCTGAGCAAGCTCACTGTTCGGACCTTAAAGGAAGCACAGTAGAGTAGAAGAGTGCTCTTTTCTCAAAAGCAGAGTGTGTTTCATGTAAGGCGAGCTAGCATTTGTTTCCCAGTCCTAAATGGAGTTGAATCACATGCAGTTTCTGGTTCTATGAGCAAGAGTTGTTTTCTGGTAAGGAAAGTCACTATTGCGCTCCCATTGCCATACACAGTGCAAATAGCACTCGCGTCAGTTCCCAGCAAGTACAGTGTTTCAGACTGAAGAGGAGCTACTGTTCTTGTCAGTTTCCTAAGCAGAGTTGAACTAGTTATGGCCATGTGTGTAGGAAGCACAGTTCTTTTGTTCTGAGCAAGCTCACTGTTCAGACACCTTAGGAAACACAGTAGAGTAGAAGAGTGCTCTTTTCTCTAAAGCAGAGTGTGTTTCTTGTAAGGCGAGCTAGCGTTTGTTTCCCAGTCCTAAATGGAGTTGAATCACATGCAGTATCTATTCCTACGAGCAAGAGTTGTTTTATGGTAAGAAGAGTCACTATTGCGCTGCCATTGCCATACACAGGACAAATAGCACTGGCGTCTGTTCCCAGCAAGTACAGTGTATTGGACTTAAGAGGATCTACTGTTCTTGTCAGGTTCCTAAGCAGAATTGAACTAGATATGGCCGTGTGTGTAGGAAGCACATTTCTTTTGTTCTGAGCAAGCTCACTGTTCGGACACCATAGGAAACACAGTAGAGTAGAAGAGTGCTCTTTTCTCAAAAGCAGAGTGTGTTTCTTGTAAGGCGAGCTAGCGTTTGTTTCCCAGTCCTAAATGGAGTTGATTCACATGCAGTTTCTGGTCCTAAAAGCAAGAGTTGTTTTCTGGTAAGGAAAGTCACTATTGTGCTCCCCTTGCCATACACAGTGCAAATAGCTCCCGCATCTGTTCCCAGCAAGTACAGTGTATCGGACTGAAGAGGAGCTACTGTTCTTGTCAGTTTCCTAAGCAGAGTTGAACATGATATGGCCCGTGTGTGTAAGAAGGACAGTTCTTATGTTCTGAGCAAGCTCACTGTTCTGGCCCTATAGGAAACACAGTAGAGTAGAAGAGTGCTCTTTTCTCAAAAGCAGAGTGTGTTTTTGTAAGGCAAGCCAGCGTTTGTTTCCTAGTCCTAAAGGGAGTTGAATCACATGCAGTTTCTGGTCCTACGAACAAGAGTTGTTTTCTGGTAAGGAAAGCCTCTATTGCGCTCCCATTGCCCTACACAAGGCAAATAGCACTTGCGTGTTTTCCCAGCGAGTACGGTGTATCGGACTGAAGAGGAGCTACTGTTCTTGTCAGTTTCCTAAGCAGAGTTGAACTAGATATGGCCCGTGTGTAGGAAGCACAGTTCTTTTTTTCTGAGCAAGCTCACTGTTCTGGCCCTATAGGAAACACAGTACAGTAGAAGAGTGCTCTTTCCACAAAAGCAGAGTGTGTTTCTTATAAGGTGAACTAGCTTTTGTTTCCCAGTCCTAAATGGAGTTGAATCACATGCAGTTTCTGGTCCTACGAGCAAGAGTTGTTTTATAGTATGAAGAGTCACTATTGCGCTGCCATTGCCATACACAGGACAAATAGCACTGGCGTCTTTTCCCAGCAAGAACAGTGTATTGGACTGAAGAGGATCTACTGTTCTTGTCAGGTTCCTAAGCAGAATTGAACTAGGTATGGTCGTGTATGTAGGAAGCACAGTTCTTTTGTTCTGAGCAGGCTCACTGTTCGGACCCCATAGGAAACACAGTAGAGTAGAAGATTGCTCTTTTCTCAAAAGCAGAGTGTGTTTCTTGTAAGGCGAGCTAGCGTTTGTTTCCCAGTCCTAAATGGAGTTGAGTCACATGCAGTTTCTGGTCCTAGGAGCAAGAGTTGTTTTCTGGTAAGGAAAGTAACTATTGTGCTCCCATTGCCATACACAGTGCAATTAGCCCTCCTGTCTGTTCCCAGCAAGTACAGTGTATTGGACCGAAGAGGAGCTACTGTTCTTCTCAGTTTCCTAAGCAGACTTGAACTAGATATGGCCCGTATGTGTAGGAAGCACAGTTCTTTTGTTCTGAGCAAGCTCAATGTTCGGACACCATAGGAAGCACAGTAGAGTATAAGAGTGCTCTTTTCTCAAAAGCAGAGTGTGTTTCATGTAAGGCGAGCTAGCATGTGTTTCCCAGTCCTAAATGTAGTTGAATCACATGCAGTTTCTGGTCCTACGAGCAAGAGTTGTTTTCTGGTAAGGAAAGTCACTATTGCGCTCCCATTGCCATACACAGTGCAAATAGCACTCGCGTCTGTTCCCAGCAAGTACAGTGTATCGGACTGAAGAGGAGCTACTGTTCTTGTCAGTTTCCTAAGCAGAGATGAACATGATATGGCCCTTGTGTGTAGCAAGCACAGTTCTTATGTTCTGACCAAGCTCACTGTTATGGCCATATAGGAAACACAGTAGAGTAGAAGAGTGCTCTTTTCTCTAAAGCAGAGTGTGTTTCTTGTAAGGCGAGCTAACGTTTGTTTCACAGTCCTAAATGGAGTTGAATCACATGCAGTTTCTAGTCCTATGAGCAAGAGTTGTTTTATGGTAAGAAGAGTCACTATTGCGCTGCCATTGCCATACACAGGACAAATAGCACTGGCGTCTGTTCCCAGCAAGTACACTGTATTGGACTGAAGAGGATCTACTGCTCTGGTCAGGATCCTAAGCAGAATTGAACTAGATATGGCCGTGTATGTAGGAAGCACATTTTTTTTGTTCTGAGCAAGCTCACTGTTCGGACACCATAGGAAGCACAGTAGAGTAGAAGAGTGCTCTTTTCTCAAAAGCAGAGTGTGTTTCATGTAAGGCGAGATAGCATTTGTTTCCCAGTCCTAAATGGAGTTGAATCACATGCAGTTTCTGGTTCTATGAGCAAGAGTTGTTTTCTGGTAAGGAAATTCACTATTGCGCTCCCATTGCCATACACAGTGCAAATAGCACTCGCGTCAGTTCCCAGCAAGTACAGTGTTTCAGACTGAAGAGGAGCTACTGTTCTTGTCAGTTTCCTAAGCAGGGTTGAACTAGTTATGGCCCGTGTGTAGGAAGCACAGTTCTTTTGTTCTGAGCAAGCTCACTGTTCAGACACCATAGGAAACACAGTAGAGTAGAAGAGTGCTCTTTTCTCTAAAGAAGAGTGTGTTTCTTGTAAGGCGAGCTAGCGTTTGTTTCCCAGTCCTAAATGGAGTTGAATCACATGCAGTATCTAGTCCTACGAGCAAGAGTTGTTTTATGGTAAGAAGAGTCACTAGTGCGCTGCCATTGCCATACACAGGACAAATAGCACTGGCGTCTGTTCCCAGCAAGTACAGTGTATTGGACTGAAGAGGATCTACTGTTCTTGTCAGGTTCCTAAGCAGAATTGAACTAGATATGGCCGTGTGTGTAGGAAGCACATTTCTTTTGTTCTGAGCAAGCTCACTGTTCGGACACCATAGGAAACACAGTAGAGTAGAAGAGTGCTCTTTTCTCAAAAGCAGAGTGTGTTTCTTGTAAGGCGAGCTAGCGTTTGTTTCTCAGTCCTAAATGGAGTTGATTCACATGCAGTTTCTGGTCCTAAAAGCAAGAGTTGTTTTCTGGTAAGGAAAGTCACTATTGTGCTCCCCTTGCCATACACAGTGCAAATAGCTCCCGCGTCTGTTCCCAGCAAGTACAGTGTATCGGACTGAAGAGGAGCTACTGTTCTTGTCAGTTTCCTAAGCAGAGTTGAACATGGTATGGCCCGTGTGTGTAGGAAGGACAGTTCTTATGTTCTGAGCATGCTCACTGTTCTGGCCCTATAGGGAACACAGTAGAGTAGAAGCGTGCTCTTTTCTCAAAAGCAGAGTGTGTTTTTGTAAGGCAAGCTAGCGTTTGTTTCCTAGTCCTAAATGGAGTTGAATCACATGCAGTTTCTGGTCCTACGAACAAGAGTTGTTTTCTGGTAAGGAAAGTCTCTATTGCGCTCCCATTGCCCTACACAAGGCAAATAGCACTTGCGTGTTTTCCCAGCGAGTACGGTGTATCGGACTGAAGAGGAGCTACTGTTCTTGTCAGTTTCCTAAGCAGAGTTGAACTAGATATGGCCCGTGTGTAGGAAGCACAGTTCTTTTATTCTGAGCAAGCTCACTGTTCTGGACCTATAGGAAACACAGTAGAGTAGAAGAGTGCTCTTTCCACAAAAGCAGAGTGTGTTTCTTATAAGGTGAAATAGCTTTTGTTTCCCAGTCCTAAATGGAGTTGAATCACATGCAGTTTCTGGACCTACGAGCAAGAGTTGTTTTATAGTATGAAGAGTCACTATTGCGCTCCATTGCCATACACAGGACAAATAGCACTGGCGTCTTTTCCCAGCAAGTACAGTGTATTGGACTGAAGAGGATCTACTGTTCTTGTCAGGTTCCTAAGCAGAATTGAACTAGGTATGGTCGTGTATGTAGGAAGCACAGTTCTTTTGTTCTGAGCAGGCTCACTGTTCGGACCCCATAGGAAACACAGTAGAGTAGAAGATTGCTCTTTTCTCAAAAGCAGAGTGTGTTTCTTGTAAGGCAAGCTAGCGTTTGTTTCCCAGTCCTAAATGGAGTTGAGTCACATGCAGTTTCTGGTCCTAGGAGCAAAAGTTGTTTTCTGGTAAGGAAAGTAACTATTGCGCTCCCATTGCCATACACAGTGCAATTAGCCCTCCTGTCTGTTCCCAGCAAGTACAGTGTATTGGACTGAAGAGGAGCTACTGTTCTTCTCAGTTTCCTAAGCAGACTTGAACTAGATATGGCCCGTGTGTGTAGGAAGCACAGTTCTTTTGTTCTGAGCAAGCTCAATGTTCGGACCCCATAGGAAGCACAGTAGAGTAGAAGAGTGCTCTTTTCTCAAAAGCAGAGTGTGTTTCATGTAAGGCGAGCTAGCATGTGTTTCCCAGTCCTAAATGGAGTTGAATCACATGCAGTTTCTGGTCCTACGAGCAAGAGTTGTTTTCTGGTAAAGAAAGTTACTATTGTGCTCCAATTGCCATACACAGTGCAAATAGCACTCGCGTCTGTTCCCCGAAAGTACAGTGTATTGGACTGAAGAGGAGCTACTGTTCTTCTCAGTTTCCTAAGCAGAGTTGACCTAGATATGGCCCGTGTTTGTAGGAAGCACAGTTCTTTTGTTCTGAGCAAGCTCACTGTTCGGACCCCATAGGAAGCACAGTAGAGTAGAAGAGTGCTCTTTTCTCAAAAGCAGAGTGTGTTTCATGGAAGGCGAGCTAGCATTTGTATCGAGTCCTAAGTGGAGTTGAACCACATACAGTTTCTGGTCCTATGAGCAAGAGATGTTTTCTGGTAAGGAAAGTCACTATTGCGCTTCCATTGACATACACAGTGCAAATAGCACTCGCGTCTGTTCCCAGCAAGTACAGTGTTTCGGACTGAAGAGGAGCTACTGTTCTTGTCAGTTTCCTAAGCAGAGTTGAACTAGTTATGGCCCGTGAGTAGGAAGCACAGTTCTTTTGTTCTGAACCAAGCTCACTGTTCTGGCCATATAGGAAACACAGTAGAGTAGAAGAGTGCTCTTTTCTCTAAAGCAGAGTGTGTTTCTTGTAAGGTGAGCTAACGTTTGTTTCCCAGTCCTAAATGGAGTTGAATCACATGCAGTTTCTAGTCCTACGAGCAAGAGTTGTTTCCTGGTAAGAAGAGTCACTATTGCGCTGCCATTGCCATACACAGGACAAATAGCACTGGCGTCTGTTCCCAGCAAGTACAGTGTATTGGACTGAAGAGGATCTACTGTTCTTGTCAGGTTCCTAAGCAGAATTGAACTAGATATGGCTGTGTGTGTAGGAAGCACAGTTCTTTTGTTCTGAACAAGATCACTGTTCGGACACCATAGGAAACACAGTAGAGTAGAAGAGTGCTCTTTTGTCAAAAGTAGAGTGTGTTT
Source organism: Peromyscus eremicus (assembly GCF_949786415.1). Taxonomy (NCBI): domain Eukaryota; kingdom Metazoa; phylum Chordata; class Mammalia; order Rodentia; family Cricetidae; genus Peromyscus; species Peromyscus eremicus. The sequence continues at coordinate 179,905 of NW_026734781.1, read as the reverse complement.
CTTGTAAGGGGAGCTAGCGTTTGTTTCCCAGTCCTAAATGGAGTTGAATCACATGCAGTTTCTGGTCCTAAGAGCAAGAGTTGTTTTCTGGTAAGGAAAGTCACTATTGCGCTCCCCTTGCCATACACAGTGCAAATAGCTCTCGCGTCTGTTCCCAGGAAGTACAGTGTATCGGACTGAAGAGGAGCTACTGTTCTTGTCAGTTTCCTAAGCAGAGTTGAACATGATATGGCCCGTGTGTGTAAGAAGCACAGTTCTTATGTTCTGATCAAGCTCACTGTTCTGGCCCCATAGGAAAAACAGTAGAGCAGAAGCGGGCTCTTTTCTCAAAAGCAGAGTGTGTTTTTGTAAGGCGAGATAGCGTTTGTTTCCTAGTTAAATGGAGTTGAATCACATGCAGTTTCTGGTCCTACGAACAAGAGTTGTTTTCTGGTAAGGAAAGTCTCTATTGCGCTCCCATTGCCCTACACAAGGCAAATAGCACTTGCGTGTTTTCCCAGCAAGTACGGTGTATCGGACTGAAGAGGAGCTACTGTTCTTGTCAGTTTCCTAAGCAGAGTTGAACTAGATATGGCCCGTGTGTAGGAAGCACAGTTCTTTTGTTCTGAGCAAGCTCACTGTTCTGGCCCTATAGGAAACACAGAAGAGTAGAAGAGTGCCCTTTCCACAAAAGCAGAGTGTGTTTCCTGTAAGGTGAACTAGCTTTTGTTTCCCAGTCCTAAATGGAGTTGAATCACATGCAGTCTCTGGTCCTACGAGCAAGAGTTGTTTTATATTAAGAAGAGTCACTATTGCGCTGCCATTGCCATAAACAGGACAAATAGCACTGGCGTCTGTTCCCAGCAAGTACAGGGTATTGGACTGAAGTGGATCTACTGTTCTTGTCAGTTTCCTAAGCAGAATTGAACTAGATATGGTCGTGTATGTAGGAAGCACAGTTCTTTTGTTCTGAGCAGGCTCACTGTTCGGACCCCATAGGAAACACAGTAGAGTAGAAGATTGCTCTTTTCTCAAAAGTAGAGTGTGTTTCTTGTAAGGCCCGCTAGCGTTTGTTTCCCAGTCCTAAATGGAGTTGAGTCACTTGCAGTTTCTGGTCCTAGGAGCAAGAGTTGTTTTCTGGTAAGGAAAGTAACTATTGCGCTCCCATTGCCATACACAGTGCAAATAGCCCTCCTGTCTGTTCCCAGCAAGTACAGTGTATTGGACTGAAGAGGAGCTACTGTTCTTCTCAGTTTCCTAAGCAGAGTTGAACTAGATATGGCCCGTGTGTGTAGGAAGCACAGTTCTTTTGTTCTGAGCAAGCTCACTGTTCGGACCCCATACGAAGCACAGTAGAGTAGAAGAGTGCTCTTTTCTCAAAAGCAGAGTGTGTTTCATGAAAGGCGAGCTAGCTTGTGTTTCCCAGTCCCAAATTGAGTTGAATCACATGCAGTTTCTGGTCCTACGAAGAAGAGTTGTTTTCTGGTAAAGAAAGTCACTATTGCGCTCCCATTGCCATACACAGTGCAAATAGCACTCGCGTCTGTTCCAAGCAAGTACAGTGTATCGGACTGAAGAGGAGCTACTGTTCTTCTCAGTTTCCCAAGGAGAGTTGAACTAGATATGGCCGGTGTGTGTAGGAAGCACAGTTCTTTGGTTCTGAGCAAGGTCACTGTTCGGACCCCATAGGAAGCAAAGTAGAGTAGAAGAGTGCTCTTTTCTCAAAAGCAGAGTGTGTTTCATGTAAGGCGAGCTAGCATTTGCATCCCAGTCCTAAATGGAGTTGAATCACATGCAGTTTCTGGTTCTATGAGCAAGAGTTGTTTTCTGGTAAGGAAAGTCACTATTGCACTCCCATTGCCATACACAGTGCAAATAGCACTCGCGTCAGTTCCCAGCAAGTACAGTGTTTCGGACTGAAGAGGAGCTAATGTTCTTGTCAGTTTACTAAGCAGAGTTGAACTAGTTATGGCCCGTGTGTAGGAAGCACAGTTCTTTTGTTCTGACCAAGCTCACTGTTATGAACATATAGGAAACACAGTAGAGTAGAAGAGTGCTCTTTTCTCTAAAGCAGAGTGTGTTTCTTGTAAGGTGAGCTAACGTTTGTTTCCCAGTCCTAAATGGAGTTGAATCACATGCAGTTTCTAGTCCTACGAGCAAGAGTTGTTTTCTGGTAAGAAGAGTCACTATTGCGCTGCCATTGCCATACACAGGACAAATAGCACTGGCGTCTGTTCCCAGCAAGTACAGTGTATTGGACTGAAGAGGATCTACTGTTCTTGTCAGGTTCCTAAGCAGAATTGAACTAGATATGGCTGTGTGTGTAGGAAGCACAGTTCTTTTGTTCTGAGCAAGATCACTGTTCGGACACCATAGGAAACACAGTAGAGTAGAAGAGTGCTCTTTTGTCAAAAGCAGAGTGTGTTTCTTGTAAGGGGAGCTAGCGTTTGTTTCCCAGTCCTAAATGGAGTTGAATCACATGCAGTTTCTGGTCCTAAGAGCAAGAGTTGTTTTCTGGTAAGGAAAGTCACTATTGTGCTCCCCTTGCCATACACAGTGCAAATAGCTCTCGCGTCTGTTCCCAGGAAGTACAGTGTATCAGACTGAAGAGGAGCTACTGTTCTTGTCAGTTTCCTAAGCAGAGTTGAACATGATATGGCCCGTGTGTGTAGGAAGCACAGTTCTTATGTTCTGATCAAGCTCACTGTTCTGGCCCAGAGGAAAAACAGTAGAGCAGAAGCGTGCTCTTTTCTCAAAAGCAGAGTGTGTTTTTGTAAGGCGAGCTAGCGTTTGTTTCCTAGTTAAATGGAGTTGAATCACATGCAGTTTCTGGTCCTACGAACAAGAGTTGTTTTCTGGTAAGGAAAGTCACTATTGCGCTCCCATTGCCCTACGCAAGGCAAATAGCACTCGCGTCTTTTCGCAGCAAGTACAGTGTATTGGACTGAATAGGAGCTACTGTTCTTGTCAGTTTCCTAAGCAGAGTTGAACTAGATATGGCCCGTGTGTGTATACGAAGCACATTTCTTATGTTCTGAGCAAGCTCACTCTTCTGGCCCTATAGGAAACACAGTAGAGTAGAAGAGTGCTCTTTTCTCAAAAGCAGAGTGTGTTTCTTGTAAAGCGAGCTAGAGTTTGTTTCCCAGTCCTAAATGGAGTTGAATCACATGCAGTTTCTGGTCCTACGAGCAAGAGTTGTTGTATGGTAAGAAGAGTCACTATTGCGCTGCCATTGCCATACACAAGACAAATAGCACTGGCGTCTGTTCCCAGCAAGTACAGTGTATTGGACTGAAGAGGATCTACTGTTCTTGTCAGGTTCCTAAGCAGACTTGAACTAGATATGGCCGTGTGTGTAGGAAGCACAGTTTTTTTGTTCTGAGCAAGCTCACTGTTTGGAACACATAGGAAACACAGTAGAGTAGAAGTGTGCTCTTTTCTCAAAAGCAGAGTGTGTTTCTTGGAAGTTGAGCTAGCGTTTGTTTCCCAGTCCTAAATGGAGTTGAGTCACATGCAGTTTTTTGTCCTACGAGCAAGAGTTGTTTTCTGGTAAGACAAGTCACTATATTGCTCCAATTGCCATACACAGTGCAAATAGCACTCGCGTATGTTCCCCGCAAGTACAGTGTATTGGACTGAAGAGGAGCTACTGTTCTTGTCAGGTTACTAAGCAGAGTTGAACTAGATATGGCCCGTGTGTGTAGGAAGCACAGTTCTTTTGTTCTGAGCAAGCTCACTGTTCTGGCCCTATAGGAAACACAGTAGAGTAAAAGAGTGCTCTTTTCTCTAAAGCAGAGTGTGTTTCTTATAAGGTGAGCTAGCTTTTGTTTCCCAGTCCTAAATGAAGTTGAATCACATGCAGTTTCTGGTCCTACGAGCAAGAGTTGTTTTCTGGTAAGACAAGTAACTATTGGTCTCCAATTGCCATACACAGTGCAAATAGCACTTGCGTCTGTTCCCCGCAAGTACAGGGTATTGGACTGAAGAGGATCTAGTGTTCTTGTCAGTTTCCTAAGCAGAGTTGAACTAGAAATGGCCCGTGTGTGTAGGAATCACAGTTCTTTTGTTCTGAGCAAGCTCACTGTTCGGACACCATAGGAAACACAGTAGAGTAGAAGAGTGCTCTTTTCTAAAAAGGAGAGTGTGTTTCTTGTAAGGCGAGCTAGCGTTTGTTTCCCAGTTCTAAATGGAGTTGAATCACATGCAGTTTCTGGTCCTACGAGCAAGAGTTGTTTACTGGTAAGGAAAGTCACTATTGCGCTCCCCTTGCCATACACATTGCAAATAGCTCTCGCGTCTGTTCCCAGCAAGTATAGTGTATCAGACTGAAGAGGAACTACTGTTCTTGTCAGTTTCCTAAGCAGAGTTGAACTAGATATGGCCCGTGTGTGTAGGAAGCACAGTTCTTATGTTCTGAGCAATTTCACTCTTCTGGCCCTATAGGAAACACAGTAGAGTAGAAGAGTGCTCTTTTCTCAAAAGCAGAGTGTGTTTTGTAAGGCGAGCTAGCGTTTGTTTCCTAGTCCTAAATGGAATTGAATCATATGCAGTTTCTGGTCCTAAGAGCAAGAGTTGTTTTCTGGTAAGGAAAGTCACTATTGTGCTCCCCTTGCCATACACAGTGAAAATAGCTCCCGCGTCTGTTCCCAGCAAGTACAGTGTATCGGACTGAAGAGGAGCTACTGTTCTTGTCAGTTTCCTAAGCAGAGTTGAACATGATATGGCCCGTGTGTGTAGGAAGCACAGTTCTTATGTTCTGAGCAAGCTCACTATTCTGGCCCTATAGGAAACACAGTAGAGTAAAAGCGTGCTCTTTTCTCAAAAGCAGAGTGTGTTTTTTTAAGGCAAGCTAGCGTTTGTTTCCTAGTCCTAAATGGAGTTGAATCACATGCAGTTTCTGTTCCTACGAACAAGAGTTGTTTTCTGGTAAGGAAAGTCTCTATTGCGCTCCCATTGCCCTACACAAGGCAAATAGCACTTGCGTGTTTTCCCAGCAAGTACGGTGTATCGGACTGAAGAGGAGCTACTGTTCTTGTCAGTTTCCTAAGCAGAGTTGAACTAGATATGGCCCGTGTGTAGGAAGCACAGTTCTTTTGTTCTGAGCAAGCTCACTGTTCTGGCCCTATAGGAAACACAGTAGAGTAGAAGAGTGACCTTTCCACAAAAGCAGAGTGTGTTTCTTGTAAGGTGAACTAGCTTTTGTTTCCCAGTCCTAAATGGAGTTGAATCACATGCAGTTTCTGGTCCTACGAGCAAGAGTTGTTTTATAGTAAGAAGAGTCACTATTGCGCTGCCATTGCCATAAACAGGACAAATAGCACTGGCGTCTGTTCCCAGCAAGTACAGTGTATTGGACTGAAGTGGATCTACTGTTCTTGTCAGGTTCCTAAGCAGAATTGAACTAGATATGGTCGTGTATGTAGGAAGCACAGTTCTTTTGTTCTGAGCAGGCTCACTGTTCGGACCCCATAGGAAACACAGTAGAGTAGAAGATTGATCTTTTCTCAAATGTAGAGTGTGTTTCTTGTAAGGCCAGCTAGCGTTTGTTTCCCAGTCCTAAATGGAGTTGACTCACTTGCAGTTTCTGGTCCTAGGAGCAAGAGTTGTTTTCTGGTAAGGAAAGTAACTATTGCGCTCCCATTGCCATACACAGTGCAAATAGCCCTCCTGTCTGTTCCCAGCAAGTACAGTGTATTGGACTGAAGAGGAGCTACTGTTCTTCTCAGTTTCCTAAGCAGAGTTGAACTAGATATGTCCCGTGTGTGTAGGAAGCACAGTTCTTTTGTTCTGAGAAAGCTCACTGTTCGGACCCCATACGAAGCACAGTAGAGTAGAAGAGTGCTCTTTTCTCAAAAGCAGAGTGTGTTTCATGAAAGGCGAGCTAGCATGTGTTTCCCAGTCCCAAATTGAGTTGAATCACATGCAGTTTCTGGTCCTACGAAGAAGAGTTGTTTTCTGGTAAAGAAAGTCACTATTGCGCTCCCATTGCCATACACAGTGCAAATAGCACTCGCGTCTGTTCCCAGCAAGTACAGTGTATCGGACTGAAGAGGAGCTACTGTTCTTCTCAGTTTCCCAAGCAGAGTTGAACTAGATATGGCCGGTGTGTGTAGGAAGCACAGTTCTTTTGTTCTGAGCAAGCTCACTGTTCGGAACCCATAGGAAGCAAAGTAGAGTAGAAGAGTGCTCTTTTCTCAAAAGCAGAGTGTGTTTCATGTAAGGCGAGCTAGCATTTGTATCCCAGTCCTAAATGGAGTTGAATCACATGCAGTTTCTGGTTCTATGAGCAAGAGTTGTTTTCTGGTAAGGAAAGTCACTATTGTGCTCCCCTTGCCATACACAGTGCAAATAGCACTCGCGTCAGTTCCCATCAAGTACAGTGTTTCGGACTGAAGAGGAGCTAATGTTCTTGTCAGTTTACTAAGCAGAGTTGAACTAGTTATGGCCCGTGTGTAGGAAGCACAGTTCTTTTGTTCTGACCAAGCTCACTGTTATGGCCATATAGGAAACACAGTAGAGTAGAAGAGTGCTCTTTTCTCTAAAGCAGAGTGTGTTTCTTGTAAGGTGAGCTAACGTTTGTTTCCCAGTCCTAAATGGAGTTGAATCACATGCAGTTTCTAGTCCTACGAGCAAGAGTTGTTTTCTGGTAAGAAGAGTCACTATTGCGCTGCCATTGCCATACACAGGACAAATAGCACTGGCGTCTGTTCCCAGCAATTACAGTGTATTGGACTGAAGAGGATCTACTGTTCTTGTCAGGTTCCTAAGCAGAATTGAACTAGATGGCTGTGTGTGTAGGAAGCACAGTTCTTTTGTTCTGAGCAAGATCACTGTTCGGACACCATAGGAAACACAGTAGAGTAGAAGAGTGCTCTTTTGTCAAAAGCAGAGTGTGTTTCTTGTAAGGGGAGCTAGAGTTTGTTTCCCAGTCCTAAATGGAGTTGAATCACATGCAGTTTCTGGTCCTACGAGCAAGAGTTGTTTACTGGTAAGGAAAGTCACTATTGCGCTCCCCTTGCCATACACATTGCAAATAGCTCTCGCGTCTGTTCCCAGCAAGTATAGTGTATCAGACTGAAGAGGAGCTACTGTTCTTGTCAGTTTCCTAAGCAGAGTTGAACTAGATATGGCCCGTGTGTGTAGGAAGCACAGTTCTTATGTTCTGAGCAAGTTCACACTTCTGGCCCTATAGGAAACACAGTAGAGTAGAAGAGTGCTCTTTTCTCAAAAGCAGAGTGTGTTTTGTAAGGCGAGCTAGCGTTTGTTTCCTAGTCCTAAATGGAATTGAATCATATGCAGTTTCTGGTCCTAAGAGCAAGAGTTGTTTTCTGGTAAGGAAAGTCACTATTGTGCTCCCCTTGCCATACACAGTGAAAATAGCTCCCGCGTCTGTTCCCAGCAAGTACAGTGTATCAGACTGAAGAGGAGCTACTGTTCTTGTCAGTTTCCTAAGCAGAGTTGAACATGATATGGCCCGTGTGTGTAGGAAGCACAGTTCTTATGTTCTGAGCAAGCTCACTATTCTGGCCCTATAGGAAACACAGTAGAGTAGAAGCGTGCTCTTTTCTCAAAAGCAGAGTGTGTTTTTGTAAGGCAAGCTAGCGTTTGTTTCCTAGTCCTAAATGGAGTTGAATCACATGCAGTTTCTGTTCCTACGAACAAGAGTTGTTTTCTGGTAAGGAAAGTCTCTATTGCGCTCCCATTGCCCTACACAAGGCAAATAGCACTTGCGTTTTTTCCCAGCAAGTACGGTGTATCGGACTGAAGAGGAGCTACTGTTCTTGTCAGTTTCCTAAGCAGAGTTGAACTAGATATGGCCCGTGTGTAGGAAGCACAGTTCTTTGGTTCTGAGGAAGCTCACTGTTCTGGCCCTATAGGAAACACAGTAGAGTAGAAGAGTGCCCTTTCCACAAAAGCAGAATGTGTTTCTTGTAAGGTGAACTAGCTTTTGTTTCCCAGTCCTAAATGGAGTTGAATCACATGCAGTTTCTGGTCCTACGAGCAAGAGTTGTTTTATAGTAAGAAGAGTCACTATTGCGCTGCCATTGCCATACACAGGACAAATAGCACTGGCGTCTGTTCCCAGCAAGTACAGTGTATTGGACTGAAGAGGATCTACTGTTCTTGTCAGGTTCCTAAGCAGAATTGAACTAGCTATGGTCGTGTATGTAGGAAGCACAGTTCTTTTTTTTCTGAGCAGGCTCACTGTCCGGACCACATAGGAAACACAGTAGAGTAGAAGATTGCTCTTTTCTCAAAAGTAGAGTGTGTTTCTTGTAAGGCGAGCTAGCGTTTGTTTCCCAGTCCTAAATGGAGTTGAGTCACATGCAGTTTCTGGTCCTAGGAGCAAGAGTTGTTTTCTGGTAAGGAAAGTAACTATTGCGCTCCCATTGCCATACACAGTGCAAATAGCCCTCCTGTCTGTTCCCAGCAAATACAGTGTATGGGACTGAAGAGGAGCTACTGTTCTTCTCAGTTTACTAAGCAGAGTTGAACTAGATATGGCCCGTGTGTGTAGGAAGCACAGTTCTTTTGTTCTGAGCAAGCTCACTGTTCTGGCCCTATAGGAAACACAGTAGAGTAGAAGAGTGCTCTTTTCTCTAAAGCAGAGTGTGTTTCTTGTAATGTGAGCTAGCTTTTGTTTGTTAGTCCTAAATGGAGTTGAATCACATGCAGTTTCTAGTCCTACGAGCAAGAGTTGTTTTCTGGTAAGAAGAGTCACTATTGCGCTGCCATTGCCCTACACAGTACAAATAGCACTGGCGTCTGTTAGCAGCAAGTACAGTGTATTGGACTGAAGAGGATCTACTGTTCTTGTCAGGTTCCTAAGCAGAATTGAACTAGTTATGGCCGTGTGTGTAGGAAGCACAGTTCTTTTGTTCTGAGCAAGCTCACTGTTCAGACCCAAAAGGAAACACAGTAGAGTAGAAGAGTGCTCTTTTCTCAAAAGTAGAGTGTGTTTCTTGTAAGGCGAGCTAGCGTTTGTTTCCCAGTCCTAAATGGAGTTGAGTCACATGCAGTTTTTTGTCCTACGAGCAAGAGATGTTTTCTGGTAAGAGGAGTCACTATTTTGCTCCAATTGCCATACACAGTGCAAATAGCACTCGCGTCTGTTCCCCGAAAGTACAGTGTATTGGACTGAAGAGGAGCTACTGTTCTTCTCAGTTTCCCAAGCAGAGTTGAACTAGATATGGCCGGTGTGTGTAGGAAGCACAGTTCTTTTGTTCTGAGCAAGCTCACTGTTTGGACCCCATAGGAAGCAAAGTAGAGTAGAAGAGTGCTCTTTTCTCAAAAGCAGAGTGTGTTTTTGTAAGGCGAGCTAGCGTTTGTTTCCTAGTCCTAAATGGCGTTGAATCATATGCAGTTTCTGGTCCTAAGAGCAAGAGTTGTTTTCTGGTAAGGAAAGTCACTATTGTGCTCCCCTTGCCATACACAGTGAAAATAGCTCCCGCGTCTGTTCCCAGCAAGTACAGTGTATCGGACTGAAGAGGAGCTACTGTTCTTCTCAGTTTCCTAAGCAGAGTTGAACATGATATGGCCCGTGTGTGTAGGAAGCACAGTTCTTATGTTCTGAACAAGCTCACTATTCTGGCCCTATAGGAAACACAGTAGAGTAGAAGCGTGCTCTTTTCTCAAAAGCAGAGTGTGTTTTTGTAAGGCAAGCTAGCATTTGTTTCCTAGTCCTAAATGGAGTTGAATCACATGCAGTTTCTGGTCCTACGAACAAGAGTTGTTTTCTGGTAAGGAAAGTCTCTATTGCGCTCCCATTGCCCTACACAAGGCAAATAGCACTTGCGTGTTTTCCCAGCAAGTACGGTGTATCGGACTGAAGAGGAGCTACTGTTCTTGTCAGTTTCCTAAGCAGAGTTGAACTAGATATGGCCAGTGTGTAGGAAGCACAGTTCTTTTGTTCTGAGCAAACTCACTTTTCGGACCCCATAGGAAGCACAGTAGAGTAGAAGAGTGCTCTTTTCTCAAAAGCAGAGTGTGTTTCATGGAAGGCGAGCTAGCATTTGTATCCCAGTCCTAAGTGAAGTTGAACCACATGCAGTTTCTGGTCCTATGAGCAAGAGATGTTTTCTGGTAAGGAAAGTCACTATTGCGCTCCCATCGCCATACACAGTGCAAATAGCACTCGCGTCTGTTCCCAGCAAGTACAGTGTATCGGAGTGAAGAGGAGCTACTGTTCTTGTCAGTTTCCTAAGCAGAGTTGAACTAGATATGGCCCGTGTGTAGGAAGCACAGTTCTTTTGTTCTGAGCAAGCTCACTCTTCTGGCCCTATAGGAAACACAGTAGAGTAGAAGAGTGCTCTTTTCTCTAAAGCAGAGTGTGTTTCTTGTAAGGTGAGCTACCTTTTGTTTGCCAGTCCTAAATGGAGTTGAATCACATGCAGTTTCTGGTCCTACGAGCAAGAGTTGTTTTATGGTAAGAAGAGTCACCATTGTGCTGCCATTGCCATACACAGGACAAATAGCACTGGCGTCTGTTAGCAGCAAGTACAGTGTATTGGACTGAAGAGGTTCTACTGTTCTTGTCAGGTTCCTTAGCACAATTGAACTAGTTATGGCCGTGTGTGTAGGAAGCACAGTTCTTTTGTTCTGAGCAAGCTCACTGTTCTGGCCCTATAGGAAACACAGTAGAGTAGAAGAGTGCTCTTTTCTCAAAAGTAGAGTGTGTTTCTTGTAAGGCGAGCTAGGGTTTGTTTCCCAGTCCTAAATGGAGTTGAGTCACATGCAGTTTTTTGTCCTACGAGCAAGAGTTGTTTTCTGGTAAGACGAGTCAGTATTGTGCTCCAATTGCCATACACAGTGCAAATAGCACTCGCGTCTGTTCGCCGAAAGTACAGTGTATTGGACTGAAGAGGAGCTACTGTTCTTCTCAGTTTCCTAAGCAGAGTTGAACTAGATATGGCCGGTGTGTGTAGGAAGCACAGTTCTTTTGTTCTGAGCAAGCTCACTGTTCGGACCCCATAGGAAGCAAAGTAGAGTAGAACAGTGCTCTTTTCTCAAAAGCAGTGTGTTTCATGTAAGGCGAGCTAGCATTTGTATCCCAGTCCTAAATGGAGTTGAATCACATGCAGTTTCTGGTTCTATGAGCAAGAGTTGTTTTCTGGTAAGGAAAGTCACTATTGCGCTCCCATTGCCCTATGCAAGGCAAATAGCACTCGCGTCTTTTCCCAGCAAGTACAGTGTATTGGACTGAATAGGAGCTACTGTTCTTGTCAGTTTCCTAAGCAGAGTTTAACTAGATATGGCCCGTGTGTATACGAAGCACATTTCTTATGTTCTGAGCAAGCTCACTCTTCTGGCCCTATAGGAAACACAGTAGAGTAGAAGAGTGCTCTTTTCTCAAAAGCAGAGTGTGTTTCTTGTAAAGCGAGCTAGAGTTTGTTTCCCAGTCCTAAATGGAGTTGAATCACATGCAGTTTCTGGTCCTACGAGCAAGAGTTGTTTTATGGTAAGAAGAGTCACTATTGCGCTGCCATTGCCATACACAGGACAAATAGCACTGGCGTCTGTTAGCAGCAAGTACAGTGTATTGGACTGAAGAGGATCTACTGTTCTTGTCAGGTTCCTAAGCAGAATTGAACTAGTTATGGCCGTGTGTGTAGGAAGCACAGTTCTTTTGTTCTGAGCAAGCTCACTGTTCAGACCCAAAAGGAAACACAGTAGAGTAGAAGAGTGCTCTTTTCTCAAAAGTAGAGTGTGTTTCTTGTAAGGCGAGCTAGCGTTTGTTTCCCAGTCCTAAATGGAGTTGAGTCACATGCAGTTTTTTGTCCTACGAGCAAGAGATGTTTTCTGGTAAGAGGAGTCACTATTTTGCTCCAATTGCCATACACAGTGCAAATAGCACTCGCGTCTGTTCCCCGAAAGTACAGTGTATTGGACTGAAGAGGAGCTACTGTTCTTCTCAGTTTCCCAAGCAGAGTTGAACTAGATATGGCCGGTGTGTGTAGGAAGCACAGTTCTTTTGTTCTGAGCAAGCTCACTGTTCGGACCCCATAAGAAGCAAAGTAGAGTAGAAGAGTGCTCTTTTCTCAAAAGCAGAGTGTGTTTTTGTAAGGCGAGCTAGCGTTTGTTTCCTAGTCCTAAATGGCGTTGAATCATATGCAGTTTCTGGTCCTAAGAGCAAGAGTTGTTTTCTGGTAAGGAAAGTCACTATTGTGCTCCCCTTGCCATACACAGTGAAAATAGCTCCCGCGTCTGTTCCCAGCAAGTACAGTGTATCGGACTGAAGAGGAGCTACTGTTCTTCTCAGTTTCCTAAGCAGAGTTGAACATGATATGGCCCGTGTGTGTAGGAAGCACAGTTCTTATGTTCTGAACAAGCTCACTATTCTGGCCCTATAGGAAACACAGTAGAGTAGAAGCGTGCTCTTTTCTCAAAAGCAGAGTGTGTTTTTGTAAGGCAAGCTAGCATTTGTTTCCTAGTCCTAAATGGAGTTGAATCACATGCAGTTTCTGGTCCTACGAACAAGAGTTGTTTTCTGGTAAGGAAAGTCTCTATTGCGCTCCCATTGCCCTACACAAGGCAAATAGAACTTGCGTGTTTTCCCAGCAAGTACGGTGTATCGGACTGAAGAGGAGCTACTGTTCTTGTCAGTTTCCTAAGCAGAGTTGAACTAGATATGGCCAGTGTGTAGGAAGCACAGTTCTTTTGTTCTGAGCAAACTCACTTTTCGGACCCCATAGGAAGCACAGTAGAGTAGAAGAGTGCTCTTTTCTCAAAAGCAGAGTGTGTTTCATGGAAGGCGAGCTAGCATTTGTATCCCAGTCCTAAGTGAAGTTGAACCACATGCAGTTTCTGGTCCTATGAGCAAGAGATGTTTTCTGGTAAGGAAAGTCACTATTGCGCTCCCATCGCCATACACAGTGCAAATAGCACTCGCGTCTGTTCCCAGCAAGTACAGTGTATCGGAGTGAAGAGGAGCTACTGTTCTTGTCAGTTTCCTAAGCAGAGTTGAACTAGATATGGCCCGTGTGTAGGAAGCACAGTTCTTTTGTTCTGAGCAAGCTCACTCTTCTGGCCCTATAGGAAACACAGTAGAGTAGAAGAGTGCTCTTTTCTCTAAAGCAGAGTGTGTTTCTTGTAAGGTGAGCTACCTTTTGTTTGCCAGTCCTAAATGGAGTTGAATCACATGCAGTTTCTGGTCCTACGAGCAAGAGTTGTTTTATGGTAAGAAGAGTCACCATTGTGCTGCCATTGCCATACACAGGACAAATAGCACTGGCGTCTGTTAGCAGCAAGTACAGTGTATTGGACTGAAGAGGTTCTACTGTTCTTGTCAGGTTCCTTAGCACAATTGAACTAGTTATGGCCGTGTGTGTAGGAAGCACAGTTCTTCTGTTCTGAGCAAGCTCACTGTTCTGGCCCTATAGGAAACACAGTAGAGTAGAAGAGTGCTCTTTTCTCAAAAGTAGAGTGTGTTTCTTGTAAGGCGAGCTAGGGTTTGTTTCCCAGTCCTAAATGGAGTTGAGTCACATGCAGTTTTTTGTCCTACGAGCAAGAGTTGTTTTCTGGTAAGACGAGTCACTATTGTGCTCCAATTGCCATACACAGTGCAAATAGCACTCGCGTCTGTTCGCCGAAAGTACAGTGTATTGGACTGAAGAGGAGCTACTGTTCTTCTCAGTTTCCTAAGCAGAATGAACTAGATATGGCCGGTGTGTGTAGGAAGCACAGTTCTTTTGTTCTGAGCAAGCTCACTGTTCGGACCCCATAGGAAGCAAAGTAGAGTAGAACAGTGCTCTTTTCTCAAAAGCAGAGTGTGTTTCATGTAAGGCGAGCTAGCATTTGTATCCCAGTCCTAAATGGAGTTGAATCACATGCAGTTTCTGGTTCTATGAGCAAGAGTTGTTTTCTGGTAAGGAAAGTCACTATTGTGCTCCCATTGCCATACACAGTGCAAATAGCACTCGCGTCAGTTCCCAGCAAGTACAGTGTTTCGGACTGAAGAGGAGCTACTGTTCTTCTCAGTTTCCTAAGCAGAGTTGAACTAGTTATGGCCCGTGTGTAGGAAGCACAGTTCTTTTGTTCTGACCAAGCTCACTGTTATGGCCATATAGGAAACACAGTAGAGTAGAAGAGTGCTCTTTTCTCTAAAGCAGAGTGTGTTTCTTGTAAGGCGAGCTAGCGTTTGTTTCCCAGTCCTAAATGGAGTAGAATCACATGCAGTATCTAGTCCTACGAGCAAGAGTTGTTTTATGGTAAGGAAAGTCTCTATTGCGCTCCCATTGCCCTACACAAGGCAAATAGCACTTGCGTGTTTTCCCAGCAAGTACGGTGTATCGGACTGAAGAGGAGCTACTCTTCTTGTCAGTTTCCTAAGCAGAGTTGAACTAGATATGGCCCGTGTGTAGGAAGCACAGTTCTTTTGTTCTGAGCAAGCTCACTGTTCTGGCCCTATAGGAAATACAGTAGAGTAGAAGAGTGCTCTTTCCACAAAAGCAGAGTGTGTTTCTTGTAAGGTGAACTAGCTTTTGTTTCCCAGTCCTAGATGGAGTTGAATCACATGCAGTTTCTGGTCCTACGAGCAAGAGTTGTTTTATAGTAAGAAGAGTCACTATTGCGCTCCCATTGCCATACACAGTGCAAATAGCACTCGTGTCTGTTCCCAGCAAGTACAGTGTATTGGACTGAAGAGGAGCTACTGTTCTTCTCAGTTTACTAAGCAGAGTTGAACTAGATATAGCCCGTGTGTGTAGGAAGCACAGTTCTTTTGTTCTGAGCAAGCTCACTGTTCTGGCCCTATAGGAAACACAGTAGAGTAGAAGAGTGCTCTTTTCTCTAATGCAGAGTGTGTTTCTTGTAAGGTGAGCTAGCTTTTGTTTCCCAGTCCTAAATGGAGTTGAATCACATGCAGTTTCTGGTCCTACGAGCAAGAGTTGTTTTATGGTAAGAAGAGTCACTATTGCGCTGCCATTGCCATACACAGGACAAATAGCACTGGCGTCTGTTCCCAGGAAGTACAGTGTATTGGACTGAAGAGGATCTACTGTTCTTGTCAGGTTCCTAAGCAGAATTGAACTAGTTATGGCCGTGTGTGTAGGAAGCACAGTTCTTTTGTTCTGAGCAAGCTCACTGTTCAGACCCAATAGGAAACACAGTAGAGTAGAAGAGTGCTCTTTTCTCAAAAGCAGAGTGTGTTTCTTGTAAGGCGAGCTAGCGTTTGTTTCCCAGTCTTAAATGGAGTTGAGTCACATGCAGTTTTTTGTCCTACGAGCAAGAGCTGTTTTCTGGTAAGACGAGTCACTATTGTGCTCCAATTGCCATACACAGTGCAAATAGCACTCGCGTCTGTTCCCCGAAAGTACAGTGTATTGGACTGAAGAGGAGCTACTGTTCTTCTCAGTTTTCTAAGCAGAGTTGAACTAGATATGGCCCGTGTGTGTAGGAAGCACAGTTCTTTTGTTCTGAGCAAGCTCACTGTTCGAACCGCATAGGAAGCACAGTAGAGTAGAAGAGTGCTCTTTTCTCAAAAGCAGAGTGTGTTTCATGGAAGGCTAGCTAGCATTTGCATCCCAGTCCTAAATGGAGTTGTATCCCATGCAGTTTCTGGTCCTATGAGCAAGAGTTGTTTTCTGGTAAGGAAAGTCACTATTACGCTCCCATTGCCATACACAGTGCAAATAGCACTCGCTTCTGTTCCCAGCAAGTACAGTGTTTCGGACTGAAGAGGAGCTACTGTTCTTGTCAGTTTCCTAAGCAGAGTTGAACATGATATGGCCCTTGTGTGTAGGAAACACAGTTCTTATGTTCTGAGCAAGCTCACTCTTCTGGCCCTATAGGAAACACAGTAGAGTAGAAGTGTGCTCTTTTCTTAAAAGCAGATTGTGTTTTTGTAAGGCGAGCTAGCGTTTGTTTCCTAGTTAAATGGAGTTGAATCACGTGCAGTCTCTGGTCCTACGAAGAAGAGTTGTTTTCTGGTAAAGAAAGTCACTATTGCGCTCCCATTGCCATACACAGTGCATAGGACTCGCGTCTGTTCCCAGCAAGTACAGTGTATCGGACTGAATAGGAGCTACTGTTCTTGTCAGTTTCCTAAGCAGAGTTGAACTAGATATGGCCGTGTGTGTAGGAAGCACAGTTCTTTTGTTCTGAGCAAGCTCACTGCTCGGACCCTATAGGAAACAGAGTAGAGTAGAAGAGTGCTCTTTTCTCAAAAGCATAGTGTGTTTCTTGTAAGGCGAGCTAGCGTTTGTTTCCCAGTCCTAAATGGAGTTGAATAACATGCAGTTTCTGGTCCTACGAGCAAGAGTTTTTTTCTGGTAAGGAAAGACACTATTGCGCTCCCATTGCCATAGACAGTGCAAATAGCACTCGCGTCTGTTCACAGCAAGTACAGTGTATCGGACTGAAGAGGAGCTACTGTTCTTGTCAGTTTCCTAAGCAGAGTTGAACTAGATATGGCCCGTGTGTGTAGGAAGCACATTTCTTATGTTCTGGGCAAGCTCACACTTCTGGCCCTATAGGAAACACAGTAGAGTAGAAGAGTGCTCTTTTCTCAAAAGCAGAGTGTGTTTCTTGTAAAGCGAGGTAGAGTTTGTTTCCCAGTCCTAAATGGAGTTGAATCACATGCAGTTTCTGGTCCTACGAGCAAGAGTTGTTTTATGGTAAGAAGAGTCACTATAGCGCTGCCATTGCCATACACAGGACAAATAGCACTGGCGTCTGTTCCCAGCAAGTACAGTGTATTGGACTGAAGAGGATCTACTGTTCTTGTCAGGTTCCTAAGCAGACTTGAACTAGATATGGCCGTGTGTGTAGGAAGCACAGTTTTTTTGTTCTGAGCAAGCTCACTGTTCCGAACACATAGGAAACACAGTAGAGTAGAAGTGTGCTCTTTTCTCAAAAGCAGAGTGTGTTTCTTGAAAGTTGAGCCATCTTTTGTTTCCCAGTCCTAAATGGAGTTCAGTCACATGCAGTTTTTTGTCCTATGAGCAAGAGTTGTTTTCTGGTTAGACAAGTCACTATAGTGCTCCAATTGCCATATACAGTGCAAATAGCACTCGCGTATGTTCCCCCCAAGTACAGTGTATTGGAATGAAGAGGAGCTACTGTTATTGTCAGGTTCCTAAGCAGAGTTGAACTAGATATGGCCCGTGTGTGTAGGAAGCACAGTTCTTTTGTTCTGAGCAAGCTCACTGTTCTGGCCCAATAGGAAACACAGTAGAGTAGAAGAGTGCTCTTTTCTCTAAAGCAGAGTGTGTTTCTTGTAAGGCGAGCTAGCGTTTGTTTCCCAGTCCTAAATGGAGTTGAGTCACATGCAGTTTTTTGTCTTACGAGCAAGAGTTGTTTTCTGGTAAGACGAGTCACTATTGTGCTCCAATTGCCATACACAGTGCAAATAGCACTCGCGTCTGTTCCCCGAAAGTACAGTGTATTGGACTGAAGAGGAGCTACTGTTCTTCTCAGTTTCCTAAGCAGAGTTGAACTAGATATGGCCGGTGTGTGTAGGAAGCACAGTTCTTTTGTTCTGAGCAAGCTCACTGTTTGGACCCCATAGGAAGCACAGTAGAGTAGAAGAGTGCTCTTTTCTCAAAAGCAGAGTGTGTTTCATGTAAGGCGAGCTAGGATTTGTATCCCAGTCCTAAGTGGAGTTGAACCACATGCAGTTTCTGGTCCTATGAGCAAGAGATGTTTTCTGGTAAGGAAAGTCACTATTGCGCTCCCATTGACATACACAGTGCAAATAGCACTCGCGTCTGTTCCCAGCAAGTACAGTGTTTCGGACTGAAGAGGAGCTACTGTTCTTGTCAGTTTCCTAAGCAGAGTTGAACTAGATATGGCCCGTGTGTAGGAAGCACAGTTCTTTTTTTCTGACCAAGCTCACTGTTCTGGCCATATAGGAAACACAGTAGAGTAGAAGAGTGCTCTTTTCTCTAAAGCAGAGTGTGTTTCTTGTAAGGCGAGCTAGCGTTTCTTTCCCAGTCCTAAATGGAGTTGAATCACATGCAGTTTCTAGTCCTATGAGCAAGAGTTTTTTCTGGTAAGAAGAGTCACTATTGTGCTGCCATTGCCATACACAGGACAAAGAGCACTGGCGTCTGTTCCCAGCAAGTACAGTGTATTGGACTGAAGAGGATCTACTGTTCTTGTCAGGTTCCTAAGCAGAATTGAACTAGATATGGCCGTGTGTGTAGGAAGCACAGTTCTTTTGTTCTGAGCAAGATCACTGTTCGGACACCATAAGAAACACAGTAGAGTAGAAGAGTGCTCTTTTCTCAAAAGCAGAGAGTGTTTCTTGTAAGGTGAGCTAGCGTTTGTTTCCCTTTCCTAAATGGAGTTGAATCACATGCAGTTTCTGGTCCTAAGAGCAAGAGTTGTTTTCTGGTAAGGAGAGTCACTATTGCGCTCCCCTTGCCATACACAGTGCAAATAGCTCTCCCGTCTGTTCCCAGCATGTACAGTGTATCGGACTGAAGAGGAGCTACTGTTCTTGTCAGTTTCCTAAGCAGAGTTGAACATGATATGGCCCGTGTGTGTAGGAAGCTCAGTTCTTATGTTCTGAGCAAGCTCACTGTTCTGGCCCTATAGGAAAAACCGTAGAGTAGAAGCGTGCTCTTTTTTCAAAAGCAGAGTGTGTTTTTGTAAGGCGAGCTAGCGTTTGTTTCCTAGTTAAATGTAGTTGAATCACATGCAGTTTCTGGTCCTACGAACAACTGTTGTTTTCTGGTAACGAAAGTCACTATTGCGCTCCCATTGCCCTACACAAGGCGAATAGCACTCGCGTCTTTTCCCAGCAAGTACAGTGTATTGGACTGAACAGGAGTTACTGTTCTTGTCAGTTTCCTAAGCAAAGTTGAACTAGATATGGTCCGTGTGTGTAGGAAGCACAGTTCTTTTGTTCTGAGCAAGCTCACTGTTTGGACCCCATAGGAAACACAGTAGAGTAGAAGAGTGCTCTTTTCTCTAAAGCAGAGTGTGTTTCTTGTAAGGAGAGCTAGCGTTTGTTTCCCAGTGCTAAATGGAGTTGAATCACATGCAGTTTCTGGTCCTAGGAATAAGAGTTGTTTTCTGGTAAGGAAAGTCACTATTGTGCTCCTATTTCCATACACAGTGCAAATCGCACATGCGTATGTTCCCAGCAAGTACCGTGTATTGGACTGAAGAGGAGCTACTGTTCTTGTCAGTTTCCTAAGCAGAATTGAACTAGATATGGTCGTGTGTGTAGGAAGCACAGTTCTTTTGTTCTGAGCAAGCTCACTGTTCGGACCCTATAGGAAACACAGTAGAGTAGAAGAGTGCTCTTTTCTCAAAAGCATAGTGTGTTTCTTGTAAGGCGAGCTAGCGTTTGTTTCCCAGTCCTAAATGGAGTTGAATAACATGCAGTTTCTGGTCCTACGAGCAAGAGTTTTTTTCTGGTAAGGAAAGACACTATTGCGCTCCCATTGCCATACACAGTGCAAATAGCACTCGCGTCTGTTCACAGCAAGTACAGTGTATCGGACTGAAGAGGAGCTACTGTTCTTGTCAGTTTCCTAAGCAGAGTTGAACTAGATATGGCCCGTGTGTGTAGGAAGCACATTTCTTATGTTCTGAGCAAGCTCACTCTTCTGGCCCTATAGGAAACACAGTAGAGTAGAAGAGTGCTCTTTTCTCAAAAGCAGAGTGTGTTTCTTGTAAAGCGAGCTAGAGTTTGTTTCCCAGTCCTAAATGGAGTTGAATCACATGCAGTTTCTGGTCCTACGAGCAAGAGTTGTTGTATGGTAAGAAGAGTCACTATTGCGCTGCCATTGCCATACACAGGACAAATAGCACTGGCGTCTGTTCCCAGCAAGTACAGTGTATTGGACTGAAGAGGATCTACTGTTCTTGTCAGTTTCCTAAGCAGACTTGAACTAGATATGGCCGTGTGTGTAGGAAGCACAGTTTTTTTGTTCTGAGCAAGCTCAGTGTTCGGAACACATAGGAAACACAGTAGAGTAGAAGTGTGCTCTTTTCTCAAAGGCAGAGTGTGTTTCTTGGAAGTTGAGCTAGCGTTTGTTTCCCAGTCCTAAATGGAGTTCAGTCACATGCAGTTTTTTGTCCTACGAGCAAGAGTTGTTTTCTGGTAAGACAAGTCACTATAGTGCTCCAATTGCCATATACAGTGCAAATAGCACTCGTGTATGTTCCCCGCAAATACAGTGTATTGGACTGAAGAGGAGCTACTGTTCTTGTCAGGTTCCTAAGCAGAGTTGAACTAGATATGGCCCGTGTGTGTAGGAAGCACATTTCTTTTGTTCTGAGCAAGCTCTCTGTTCTGGCCCAATAGGAAACACAGTAGAGTAGAAGAGTGCTCTTTTCTCTAAAGCAGAGTGTGTTTCTTGTAAGGTGAGCTAGCTTTTGTTTCCCAGTCCTAAATGGAGTTGAATCACATGCAGTTTCTGGTCCTACAAGCAAGAGTTGTTTTCTGGTAAGACAAGTCACTATTGGGCTCCAATTGCCATACACAGTGCAAATAGCACTTTCGTCTTTTAAACGCAAGTACAGTGTATTGGACTGAAGAGGATCTAGTGTTCTTGTCAGTTTCCTAAGCAGAGTTGAACTAGAAATGGCCCGTGTGTGTAGGAAGCACAGTTCTTTTGTTCTGAGCAACCTCACTGTTTGGACACCATAGGAAACACAGTAGAGTAGAAGAGTGCTCTTTTCTAAAAAGGAGAGTGTGTTTCTTGTAAGGCGAGCTAGTGTTTGTTTCCCAGTTCTAAATGGAGTTGAATCACTTGCAGTTTCTGGTCCTACGAGCAAGAGTTGTTTACTGGTAAGGAAAGTCACTATTGTGCTCCCCTTGCCATACACATTGCAAATAGCTCTCGCGTCTGTTCCCAGCAAGTACAGTGTATCAGACTGAAGAGGAGCTACTGTTCTTGTCAGTTTCCTAAGCAGAGTTGAACTAGATATGGCCCGTGTGTGTAGGAAGCACAGTTCTTTTGTTCTGAGCAAGCTCACTGTTTGGACCCCATAGGAAACACAGTAGAGTAGAAGAGTGCTCTTTCCTCAAAAGCAGAGTGTGTTTTTGTAAGGCGAGCTAGCGTTTGTTTCCTAGTCCTAAATGGAGTTGAATTACATGCAGTTTCTGGTCCTATGAACAAGAGTTGTTTTCTGGTAAGGAAAGTCACTATTGCGCTCCCATTGCCCTTCTCAAGGCAAATAGCACTCGCATCTTTTCCCAGCAAGTACATTGTATTGGACTGAATAGGAGCTACTCTTCTTGTCAGTTTCCTAAGCAGAGTTGAACTAGATATGGTCCGTGTGTGTAGGAAGCACAGTTCTTTTGTTCTGAGCAAGCTCACTGTTTGGACCCCATAGGAAACACAGTAGAGTAGAAGAGTGCTCTTTTCTCTAAAGCAGAGTGTGCTTCTTGTAAGGCAAGCTACCGTTTGTTTCCCCGTCCTAAATGGAGTGGAATCACATGCAGTATCTAGGCCTACGAGCAAGAGTTTTTTATGGTAAGAAGAGTCACTATTGCGCTGCCATTGCCATACACAGGACAAATAGCACTGACGTCTGTTCCCAGCAAGTACAGTGTATTGGACTGAAGAGGATCTACTGTTCTTGTCAGGTTCCTAAGCAGAATTGAACTATATATGGCCGTGTGTGAAGGAAGCACAATTCTTTTGTTCTGAGCAAGATCACTGTTCGGACCCCATAGGAAACACAGTAGAGTAGAAGAGTGCTCTTTTCTCAAAAGCAGAGTGTGTTTCTTGGAAGTCGAGCTAGCGTTTGTTTCCCAGTCCTAAATGGAGTTGAATCCCATGCAGTTTCTGGTCCTACGAGCAAGAGTTGTTTTCTGGTATCAAGAGTCACTATTGTGCTCCCATTGTCATACACAGGGCAAATAGCACTGGCGAGTGCTCCCAGCATGTACAGTGTATTGGACTGAAGAGGATCTACTGTTCTTGTCAGTTTCCTAAGCAGAATTGAACTAGCTATGGCCGTGTGTGTAAGAAGCACAGTTCTTTTCTTCTGAGCAAGCTCACTGTTCAGACCCCAGAGGAAATACAGTAGAGTAGAAGAGTGCCCTTTTCTCAAAAGCAGAGTGTGTTTCTTGTAAGGCGAGCTAGCGTTTGTTTCTCAGTCCTAAATGGAGTTGAAACACATGCAGTTTCTGGTCCTACGAGGAAGAGTTGTTTTCTGGTAAGAAGAGTCACTAGTGAGCTCCCATTGTCATACACAGGGCATATAGCACTGGCATCTGTTCCCAGCATGTACAGTGTATTGGACTTAAGAGGTTCTACTGTTCTTGTCAGTTTCCTAACCAGAATTGATCTAGATATGGCCCGTGTGTGTAGGAAGCACAATTCTTTTGTTTTGAGCAAGCTCACTGTTCTGGCCCTATAGGAAACACAGTAGAGTAGAAGAGTGCTCTTTTCTCAAAAGCAGAGTGTGTTTCTTGTAAGGCGAGCTAGCATTTGTTTCCAGTCCTAAATGTAGTTGAATCCATTGCAGTATTTCGTCCTATGAGCAAGAGTTGTTTTCTGGTAAGAAGAGTCTCTATTTTCTTCCCATTGCCATACACAGTGCAAATAGCACTCGCGTCTGTTCCCAGCAAGTACAGTGTATTGGAATGAAGAGGAGCTACTGTTCTTGTCAGTTTCCTAAGGAGAGTTGAACTAGATATGGCCCGTGTGTGTAGGAAACACAGTTATTTTGTTCTGAGCATGCTCACTGTTCGGACCCCATAGGAAACACATTAGAGTAGAAGAGTGCTCTTTCCTAAAAAGCAGAGTTTGTTTCTTGTAAGGCGAGCTAGCGTTTGTTTCCCAGTCACACATGGATTTGAATCACATGCAGTTTCTGGTCCTACGAGCAAGAGTTGTTTTCTGTTAAGAAGAGTCACTATTGTGCTCCCTTTGCCATAAACAGTGCAAATAGCACTCATGTCTGTTCCCAGCAAGTACAGTGTATTGGACTGAAGAGGAGCTACTGTTCTTGGCAGTTTCCTAAGCAGAGTTGAATGAGATATGGCCCGTGTGTGTAGGAAGCACAGTTCTTTTGTTCTGAGCAAGCTCACTGTTTTGGTCCTATAGGAAACACAGTAGAGTAGACGAGTGCTCTTTTCTCAAAGCAGAGTGTGTTTCTTGTAAGGTGAGCTAGCGTTTGTTTCCCAGTCCTAAATGGAGTTGAATTACATGCAGTTTCTTGTCCTATGAGCAAGAGTTCTTTTCTGGTAAGAAGAGTCACTATTGTGCTCCTATTGCCATACACAGTACAAACAACACTCGCTACTGTTCTTTGCAAGTACAGTGTATTGGACAGAAGAGGAGCTACTGTTCTTGTCAGTTTCCTCAGCAGAGTTGAACTAGATATGGCCCGTGTGTGTAGGAAGCACAGTTCTTTTGTTCTGAGTAAGCTCACTGTTCGGACCCCATAGGAAACACAGTAGAGTAGAAGAGTGCTCTTTTCTCAAAAGCAGAGTGTGTTTCTTTTAAGGCGAGCTAGCGTTTGTTTCCCAGTCCTAAATGGAGTTGAATCACATGCAGTTTCTGGTCCTACGAGCAAGAGTTGTTTTCTGGTAAGAAGAGTCACTATTGTGCTCCCTTTGCTATACACAGGGCAAATAGCACTCGCATCTGTTCCCAGCAAGTACAGTGTATTGGACTGAAGAGGATCTACTGTTCTTGTCAGTTTCCTAAGCAGAGTTGAACTAGATATGGCCCGTGTGTGTAGGAAGCACAGTTCTTTTGTTCTGAGCAAGCTCACTGTTCTGGCCCTATAGGAAACACAGTAGAGTAGAAGTGTGCTCTTTTCTCCAAAGCAGAGTGTGTTTCTTGTAAGGCGAACTAGCGTTTGTTTCCAAGTCCTAAATGGAGTTGAATCACATGCAGTTTCTGGTCCTACAAGAAAGAGTTGTTTTCTGGTAAGAAGAGTCACTATTGAGCTCCCATTACCATACACAGGGTAAATAGCACTCGCGTCTGTTGCCAGCATGTACAGGGTATTGCACTGAAGAGGATCCACTGTTCTTGACAGTTACCTAAGCAGAGTTGAACTAGATATGGCCCGTGTGTGTAGGAAGCACAGTTCTTTTGTTCTGAGCAAGCTCACTGTTCGGACCACATAGGAAACACAGTAGAATAGAAGAGTGCTCTTTTCTCAAAAGCAGAGTGTGTTTCTTGTAAGGCTAGCTAGTGTTTGTTTCCCAGGCAGAAAGAGATTTGAATCTCATGAGTTTCTGGTCCTACGAGCAAGAGTTGTTTTCTGGTAAGAGGAGTCACTCTTTCGCTCCCATTGCCATACACAGTGCAAATAGGACTCGCGTCTGTTCCCAGCATGTACAGTGTATTGCACTGAAGATGATCTACTGTTCTTGTCAGTTTCCTAAGCAGAGTTGAACTAGATATGGCCCGTGTGTGTAGGAAGCACAGTTCTTTGGTTCTGAGCAAGCTCACTGTTCGGACCCCATAGGAAACACAGTAGAATAGAAGAGTGCTCTTTTCTCAAAAGCAGAGTGTGTTTCTTGTAAGGCGAGCTAGCATTTGTTTCCCAGTCCAAAATGGAGTTGAATCACATGCAGTTTCTGGTCCTACGAACAAGGGATGTTTTCTGGTAAGGAAAGTCACAATTGTGCTCCCTTTGCCATAAACAGTGCAAATAGCACTCATGTCTGTTCCCAGAAAGTACAGTGTATTGGACTGAAGAGGAGCTACTGTTCTTGGCAGTTTCCTAAGCAGAGTTGAATGAGATATGGCCCGTGTGTGTAGGAAGCACAGTTCTTTTGTTCTGAGCAAGCTCACTGTTTTGGTCCTATAGGAAAAACAGTAGAGTAGACGAGTGCTCTTTTCTCAAAGCAGAGTGTGTTTCTTGTAAGGTGAGCTAACGTTTGTTTCCCAGTCCTAAATGGAGTTGAATTACATGCAGTTTCTTGTCCTATGAGCAAGAGTTGTTTTCTGGTAAGAAGAGTCACTATTGTGCTCCTATTGCCATACACAGTACAAACAACACTCGCTACAGTTCTTTGCAAGTACAGTGTATTGGACAGAAGAGGAGCTACTGTTCTTGTCAGTTTCCTAAGCAGAGTTGAACTAGAAATGGCCCGTGTGTGTAGGAAGCACAGTTCTTTTGTTCTGAGTAAGCTCACTGTTCGGACCCCATAGGAAACACAGTAGAGTAGAAGAGTGCTCTTTTCTCAAATCAGAGTGTGTTTCTTGTAAGGCGAGCTAGCGTTTGTTTCCCAGTCCTAAATGGAGTTGAATCCCATGCAGTTTCTGGTCCTACGAGCAAGATTTGTTTTCTGGTAAGAAGAGTCACTATTGTGCTCCCTTTGCTATACACAGGGCAAATAGCACTCGCATCTGTTCCCAGCAAGTACAGTGTATTGGACTGAAGAGGATCTACTGTTCTTGTCAGTTTCCTAAGCAGAGTTGAACTAGATATGGCCTGTGTGTGTAGGAAGCACAGTTCTTTTGTTCTGAGCAAGCTCACTGTTCTGGCCCTATAGGAAATACAGTAGAGTAGAAGTGTGCTCTTTTCTCCAAAGCAGAGTGTGTTTCTTGTAAGGCAAACTAGCGTTTGTTTCCAAGTCCTAAATGGAGTTGAATCACATGCAGTTTCTGGTCCTACAAGAAAGAGTTGTTTTCTGGTAAGAACAGTCACTATTGAGCTCCCATTACCATACACAGGGTAAATAGCACTCGCGTCTGTTGCCAGCATGTACAGGGTATTGCACTGAAGAGGATCTACTGTTCTTGACAGTTACCTAAGCAGAGTTCAACTAGATATGGCCGTGTGTGTAGGAAGCACAGTTCTTTTGTTCTGAGCAAGCTCACTGTTCGGACCACATAGGAAACACAGTAGAATAGAAGAGTGCTCTTTTCTCAAAAGCAGAGTGTGTTTCTTGTAAGGCTAGCTAGTGTTTGTTTCCCAGGCAGAAAGAGATTAGAATCTCATGAGTTTCTGGTCCTACGAGCAAGAGTTGTTTTCTGGTAAGAGGAGTCTCTCTTTCGCTCCCATTGCCATACACAGTGCAAATAGGACTCGCGTCTGTTCCCAGCATGTACAGTGTATTGCACTGAAGATGATCTACTGCTCTTGTCAGTTTCCTAAGCAGAGTTGAACTAGATATGGCCTGTGTGTGTAGGAAGCACAGTTCTTTGGTTCTGAGCAAGTTCACTGTTCGGACCCCATAGGAAACACAGTAGAATAGAAGAGTGCTCTTTTCTCAAAAGCAGAGTGTGTTTCTTGTAAGGCGAGCTAGCATTTGTTTCCCAGTCCAAAATGGAGTTGAATCACATGCAGTTTCTTGTCCTACGAACAAGGGATGTTTTCTGGTAAGGAAAGTCACGATTGTGCTCCCTTTGCCATAAACAGTGCAAATAGCACTCATGTCTGTTCCCAGCAAGTACAGTGTATTGGACTGAAGAGGAGCTACTGTTCTTGGCAGTTTCCTAAGCAGAGTTGAATGAGATATGGCCCGTGTGTGTAGGAAGCACAGTTCTTTTGTTCTGAGCAAGCTCACTGTTTTGGTCCTATAGGAAACACAGTAGAGTAGACGAGTGCTCTTTTCTCAAAGCAGAGTGTGTTTCTTGTAAGGTGAGCTAGCGTTTGTTTCCCAGTCCTAAATGGAGTTGAATTACATGCAGTTTCTTGTCCTATGAGCAAGAGTTGTTTTCTGGTAAGAAGAGTCACTATTGTGCTCCTATTGCCATACACAGTACAAACAACACTCGTTACTGTTCTTTGCAAGTACAGTGTATTGGACAGAGGAGGAGCTACTGTTCTTGTCAGTTTCCTAAGCAGAGTTGAACTAGATATGGCCCGTGTGTGTAGGAAGCACAGTTCTTTTGTTCTGAGCAAGCTCACTGTTTTGGCCCTATAGGAAACAAAGTAGAGTAGAAGAGTGCTCTTTTCTCAAATCAGAGTGTGTTTCTTGTAAGGCGAGCTAGCTTTTGTTTCCCAGTCCTAAATGGAGTTGAATCCCATGCAGTTTCTGGTCCTATGAGCAAGAGTTGTTTTCTAGTAAGAAGAGTCACTATTGCGCTCCCTTTGTCATACAAAGGGCAAATAGCACTGTCGTCTGTTCCCAGCATGTACAGTGTATTGGACTGAAGAGGATCTACTGTTCTTGTCAGTTTCCTAAGCAGAATTGAACTAGCTATGGCCGTGTGTGTAGGAAGCACAATTCTTTTGTTTTGATCAAGCTCACTGTTCTGGCCCTATAGGAAACACAGTAGAGTAGAAGAGTGCTCTTTTCTCAAAAGCAGAGTGTGTTTCTTGTAAGGCGAGCTAGCGTTTGTTTCCAGGTCCTAAATGTAGTTGAATCCCATGCAGTATTTCGTCCTATGAGCAAGAGTTGTTTTCTGGTAAGAAGAGTCACTATTTTGTTCCCATTGCCATACACAGTGCAAATAGCACTCGCGTCTGTTCCCAGCAAGTACAGTGTATTGGAATGAAGAGGAGCTACTGTTCTTGTCAGTTTCCTAAGGAGAGTTGAAATTCAAATGGTCCGTGTGTGTAGGAAACACAGTTATTTTGTTCTGAGCATGCTCACTGTTCGGACCCCATAGGAAACACATTAGAGTAGAAGAGTGCTCTTTCCTAAAAAGCAGAGTTTGTTTCTTGTAAGGCGAGCTAGCGTTTGTTTCCCAGTCCTAAATGGAGTTGAATCACGTGCAGTTTCTGGTCCTACGAGCAAGAGTTGTTTTCTAGTAAGAAGAGTCACTATTGTGCTCCCTTTGTCATACACAGGGCAAATAGCACTCGCATCTGTTCCCAGGATATACAGTGTATTGAAATGAAAGGATCTACTGTTCTTGTCAGTTTCCGAAGCAAAGTTGAACTAGATATGGCCCATGTGTGCAGGAAGTACACTTCTTTTGTTCTGAGCAAGCTCACTCTTCTGGCCCTATAGGAAACACAGGAGAGTAGAAGAGTGCTCTTTCTCAAAAGCAGAATGTGTTTCTTATAAGGCGAGCTAGCGTTTGTTTCCCAGTCTTAAATTGAGTTCAATAACATGCAATTTCTGGTCCTATGAGCTAGACTTGTTTTATGGTAAGAAGAGACACTATTGCGCTCCCATTTTCATACACAGGGCAAATAGCACTTGTGTCTGTTCCCAGCATGTAAAGTGTATTGGACTGAAGAGGATCTACTGTTCTTGTCAGTTTCCTAAGCAGAGTTGAACTAGATATGGCCCGTGTGTGTAGGAAGCACAGTTTTTTTGTTCTGAGCTAGCTCACTCTTCTGGCCTATAGGAAACACAGTAGAGTAGAAGAGTGCTCTTTTCTCAAAAGCAGAGTGTGTTTTTTGTAAGGCGAGCTTGCGTTTGTTTCCCAGTCCTAAATGGAGTTGAATGACATGCAGTTTCTGGTCCTACGAGCAAGAGTTGTTTTCTGGAAAGGAAAGTCATTATTGTGCTCCCTTTCCCATACACAGTTCAAATAGCACTCGCGTCTGTTCCCAGCAAGTACAGTGTATTGGACTGAAGAGGAGCTACTGTTCTTGTCAGTTTCCTAAGCAGAGTTGAACTAGATATGGCCCGTGTGTGTAGGAAGCACAGTTCTTTTGTTCTGAGCAAGCTCACTGTTCTGGTCCTACAGGAAACACAGTAGAGTAGAAGAGTGCTCTTTTCTCCAAAGCAGAGTGTGTTTCTTCTAAGGCAAACTAGCGTTTGTTTCCAAGTCCTAAATGGAGTTGAATCACATGCAGTTTCTGGTCCTACAAGAAAGAGTTGTTTTCTGGTAAGAAGAGTCACTATTGAGCTCCCATTACCATACACAGGGTAAAAAGCACTCGCGTCTGTCCCAGCATGTACAGGGTATTGCACTGAAGAGGATCAACAGTTCTTGACAGTTACCTAAGCAGAGTTGAACTAGATATGGCCCGTGTGTGTAGGAAGCACAGTTCTTTTGTTCTGAGCAAGCTCACTGTTCGGACCACATAGGAAACACAGTAGAATAGAAGAGTGCTCTTTTCTCAAAAGCAGAGTGTGTTTCTTGTAAGGCTAGCTAGTGTTTGTTTCCCAGTCAGAAACAGATTTGAATCTCATGAGTTTCTGGTCCTACGAGCAAGAGTTGTTTTCTGGTAAGAGGAGTCACTATTTCGCTCCCATTGCCATACACAGTGCAAATAGGACTCGCGTCTGCTCCCAGCATGTACAGTGTATTGCACTGAAGAGGATCTACTGTTCTTGTCAGTTACCTAAGCAGAGTTGAACTAGATATGGCCCATGTGTGTAGGAAGCACAGTTCATTTGTTCTGAGCAAGCTCACTGTTCGGACCCCATAGGAAACACAGTAGAATAGAAGAGTGCTCTTTTCTCAAAAGCAGAGTGTGTTTCTTGTAAGGCGAGCTAGCGTTTGTTTCCCAGTCCAAAATGGAGTTGAACCACATGCAGTTTCTGGTCCTAGGAGCAATGGATGTTTTCTGGTAAGGAAAGTCACTATTGTGCTCCCTTTGCCATAAATAGTGCAAATAGCAGTCACGTCTGTTCCCAGCAAGTACAGTGTATTGGACTGAAGAGGAGCTACTGTTCTTGTCAGTTTCCTAAGCAGAGTTGAACTAGATATGGCCCGTGTGTGTAGGAAGCACAGTTCTTTTGTTCTGAGCAAGCTCACTGTTCTGGCCCTATAGAAAACACAGAAGAGTAGAAGAGTGCTCTTTTCTCAGAAGCAGAGTTTGTTTCTTGTAAGGCGAGCTAGCGTTTGTTTCCCAGTCCTAAATGTAGTTGAATTTCATGCAGTTTCTTGTCCTATGAGC
This sequence comes from Peromyscus eremicus, assembly GCF_949786415.1. Taxonomy (NCBI): domain Eukaryota; kingdom Metazoa; phylum Chordata; class Mammalia; order Rodentia; family Cricetidae; genus Peromyscus; species Peromyscus eremicus. The sequence continues at coordinate 150,247 of NW_026734781.1, read as the reverse complement.
AAGAGTTGTTTTCTGGTAAGAAGAGTCACTATTGCGCTCCCATTGCCATACACAGTGCAAACAACACTCGCTACTGTTCTTTGAAAGTACAGTGTATTGGACAGAAGAGGAGCTACTGTTCTTGTCAGTTTCATAAGCAGAGTTGAACTAGATTTGGCCCGTGTGTGTAGGAAGCACAGTTCTTTTGTTCTGAGCAAGCTCACTGTTCGGACCCCATAGGAAACACAGTAGAGTAGAAGAGTGCTATTTTCTCAAAAGCAGAGTGTGTTTCTTGTAAGGCTAGCTAGTGTTTGTTTCCCTGTCAGAAACAGATTTGAATCTCATGCCGTTTCTGGTCCGATGAGCAAGAGTTGTTTTCTGGTAAGAGGAGTCACTATTTCGCTCCCATTGCCATACAAAGTGCAAATAGGACTCATGTCTGCGACCTGCAAGTACAGTGTATTGGACTGAAGAGGAGCTACTGTGATTGTCAGTTTCCTAAGCAGAGTTGAAATAGATATGGCCCGTTTGTGTAGGAAGCACAATACTTTTGTTCTGAGCAAGCTCACTGTTCTGGCCCTATAGGAAACACAGTAGAGTAGAAGAGTGCTCTTTTCTCCAAAGCAGAGTGTGTTTCTTGTAAGGCGAGCTAGCGTTTGTTTCCCAGTCCTAAATGGAGTTGAACCACATTCAGTTTCTGGTCCCACGAGCAAGGGATGTTTTCTGGTAAGGAAAGTCACTATTGTGCTCCCTTTGCCATAAACAGTGCAAATAGCAGTCACGTCTGTTCCCAGCAAGTACAGTGTATCGGACTGAAGAAGAGCTACTGTTCTTGTCAGTTTCCTAAGCTGACTTGAACTAGATATGGCCCGTGTGTGTAGGAAGCACAGTTCTTTTGTTCTGAGCAAGCTCACTGTTCTGGCCCTATAGGAAACACAGAAGAGTAGAAGAGTGCTCTTTTCTCAGAAGCAGAGTTTGTTTCTTGTAAGGTGAGCTAGCGTTTGTTTCCCAGTCCTAAATGGAGATGAATCACATGCAGTTTCTGGTCCTACGAAAAAGAGTTGTTTTCTGGTAAGAAGAGTCACTATTGTGCTACCATTGCCATACACAGTGCAAATAGCACTCGCGTCTGTTCCCAGCAAGTACAGTGTATTGGACAGAAGAGTAGCTACTCTTCTTGTCAGTTTTCTAAGCAGAGTTGAACTATATATGGCCCGTGTGTGTGAAGCACAAATCTTTTGTTCTGAGCAAGCTCACTCTTCTGGCCCTATAGGAAACACAGAAGAGTAGAAGAGTGCTCTTTTCTCAAAAGCAGAGTGTGTTTCTTGTAAGGAGAGCTAGCGTTTGTTTCCCAGGCCTAAATGGAATTCAATCACATGCAGTTTCTGGTCATACGAACAAGAGTTGTTTTCTGGTAAGAGGAGTCACTATTGCGCTCCCATTGCCACACACAGTGCAAATAGCACTCGTGTCTGCTCCCAACAAGTACAGTGTATTGGACTGAAGAGGAGCTACTGTTCTTGTCAGTTTCCTAAGCAGAGTTGAACTAGATATAGCCCGTGTGTGTAGGAAGCACAGTTCTTTTGTTCTGAGCAAGCTCACTGTTCTGGCCCTATAGGAAACACAGTAGAGTAGAAGAATGCTCTTTTCTCAAAAGCAGAGCGTGTTTCATGTAAGGAGAGCTAGCGTTTGTTTCCCAGTCCTAAATGGAGTTGAATCACATGCAGTTTTTGGTCCTAAGAGCAATGGATGTTTTCTGGTAAGGAAAGTCACTATTGTGCTCTCTTTGCCATACACTGTTCAAATAGCACTCGTGTCTGTTCCCAGCAAGTACAGTGTATTGGAATGTAGAGGAGCTACTGTTCTTGTCAGTTTCCTAAGCAGAGTTGAACTAGATATGGCCCGTGTGTGTAGGAAGCACAGGTCTTTTGTTCTGAGCAAGCTCACTGTTCGGACCACATAGGAAACACAGTAGAATAGAAGAGTGCTCTTTTCTCAAAAGCAGAGTATGTTTCTTGTAAGGCGAGCTAGCATTTGTTTCCCAGTCCTAAATGGACTTGAATCACATGCAGTTTCTGGTCCTACGAGCAAGAATTGTTTTCTGGTAAGAAGAGTCACTATTGCGCTCCCATTGACATACACAGGGCAAATAGCACTCGCGTCTGTTCCCAGCAAGTACAGTGTATTAGACAGAAGAGGAGCTACTGTTCTTGTCAGTTTCTTAAGCAGAGTTGAAGTAGATATGTCCCGTGTGTGTGAAGCACAGTTCTTTTGTTCTGAGCAAGCTCAATTTTCGGACACCATAGTAAACACAGTAGCGTAGAAGAGTGCTCTTTTCTCAAAAGCAGAGTGTGTTTCTTGTAAGGTGAGCTAGCGTTTGTTTCCCAGTCCTAAATGGAGTTGAATCACATGCAATTTTTGGTCCTACGAGCACGGGATGTTTTCTTGTAAGGAAAGTCACTATTGCTCTCCCTTTGCCATACACAGTTCAAATAGCCCTCGCGTCTTTTCCCAGCAAGTACAGTGTATTGGACTGAAGAGGAGCTAATGTTCTTCTCAGTTTCCTAAGCAGAGTTGAACTAGATATGGCCCATGTGTGTAGGAAGCACAGTTCTTTTGTTCTGAGCAAGCTCACTGTTCGGACCCCATTGGAAATAATGTAGAGTAGAAGAGTGCTCTTTTCTCAAAAGCAGAGTGTGTTTCTTGTAAGGCGAGCTAACTTTTGTTTCCCAGTCCTAAATGGAGTTGAATCACATGCAGTTTCTGGTCCTACAAGCAAGAGTTGTTTTCTAGTAAGAAGAGTCACTTTTGCGCTCCCTTTGTCATACACAGGGCAAATAGCACTCGCATCTGTTCCCAGGATGTACAGTGTATTGGACTGAAGAGGATCTACTGTTCTTGTCAGTTTCCTAAGCAAAGTTGAACTAGATATGGCCCGTGTGTGCAGGAAGTACACTTCTTTTGTTCTGAGCAAGCTCACTCTTCTGGCCCTATAAGAAACACAGGAGAGTAGAAGAGTGCTCTCTTGCAAAAGCAGAATGTGTTTCTTGTAAGGCGAGCTAGCGTTTGTTTCCCAGTCCTAAATTGAGTTCAATCACATGCAGTTTCTGGTCCTATGAGCTAGAGTTGTTTTATGGTAAGAAGAGTCACTATTGCGCTCCCATTGTCATACACAGGGCAAATAGCACTGGCGTCTGTTCCCAGCATGTAAAGTATTGGACTGAAGTGGATCTACTCTTCTTGTCAGTTTCCTAAGCAGAGTTGAACTAGATATGGCCCGTGTGTGTAGGAAGCACAGTTCTTTTGTTCTGAGCTAGCTCACTCTTCTGGCCTATAGGAAACACAGTAGAGTAGAAGAGTGCTCTTTTCTCAAAAGCAGAGTGTGTTTTTTGTAACGCGAGCTTGCGTTTGTTTCCCAGTCCTAAATGGAGTTGAATCACATGCAGTTTCTATTCCTACGAGCAAGAGTTATTTTCTGGAAAGGAAAGTCACTATTGTGCTCCCTTTGCCATACGCAGTGCAAATAGCACTTGCGTCTGTTCCCAGCAAGTACAGTGTATTGGACTGAAGAGGAGCTACTGTTCTTGTCAGTTTCCTAAGCAGAGTTCAACTAGATATGGCCCGTGTGTGTAGGAAGCACAGTTCTTTTGTTCTGAGCAAGCTCACTGTTCTGGCCCTATAGGAAACACAGTAGAGTAGAAGTGTGCTCTTTTCTCCAAAGCAGAGTGTGTTTCTTCTAAGGCGAACTAGCGTTTGTTTCCAAGTCCTAAATGGAGTTGAATCACATGCAGTTTCTGGTCCTACAAGAAAGAGTTGTTTTCTGGTAAGAAGAGTCACTATAGAGCTCCCATTACCATACACAGGGTAAATAGCTCTCGCGTCTGTCCCAGCATGTACAGTGTATTGCACTGAAGAGGATCTACTGTTCTTGTCAGTTACCTAAGCAGAGTTGAACTAGATATGGCCCGTGTGTGTAGGAAGCACAGTTCTTTTGTTCTGAGCAAGCTCGCTGTTCGGACACCATAGGAAACACAGTAGAATAGAAGAGTGCTCTTTTCTCAAAAGCAGAGTGTGTTTCTTGTAAGGCTAGCTAGTGTTTGTTTCCCAGTCAGAAACAGATTTGAATCTCATGAGTTTCTGGTCCTACGAGCAAGAATTGTTTTCTGGTAAGAGGAGTCACTATTTCGCTCCCATTGCCATACACAGTGCAAACAGGACTCGCGTCTGTTCCCAGCATGTACAGTGTATTGCACTGAAGAGGATCTACTGTTCTTGTCAGTTACCTAAGCAGAGTTGAACTAGATATGGCCTGTGTGTGTAGGAAGCACAGGTCTTTTGTTCTGAGCAAGCTCACTGTTCGGACCACATAGGAAACACAGTAGAATAGAAGAGTGCTCTTTTCTCAAAAGCAGAGTATGTTTCTTGTAAGGCGAGCTAGCATTTGTTTCCCAGTCCTAAATGGACTTGAATCACATGCAGTTTCTGGTCCTACGAGCAAGAATAGTTTTCTGGTAAGAAGAGTCACTATTGCGCTCCCATTGACATACACAGGGCAAATAGCACTCGCGTCTGTTCCCAGCAAGTACAGTGTATTAGACAGAAGAGGAGCTACTGTTCTTGTCAGTTTCTTAAGCAGAGTTGAAGTAGATATGTCCCGTGTGTGTGAAGCACAGTTCTTTTGTTCTGAGCAAGCTCAATTTTCGAACACAATAGTAAACACAGTAGCGTAGAAGAGTGATCTTTTCTCAAAAGCAGAGTGTGTTTCTTGTAAGGTGAGCTAGCGTTTGTTTCCCAGTCCTAAATGGAGTTGAATCACATGCAATTTTTGGTCCTACGAGCACGGGATGTTTTCTTGTAAGGAAAGTCACTATTGCGCTCCCTTTGCCATACACAGTTCAAATAGCCCTCGCTTCTTTTCCCAGCAAGTACAGTGTATTGGACTGAAGAGGAACTAATGTTCTTCTCAGTTTCCTAAGCAGAGTTGAACTAGATATGGCCCGTGTGTGTAGGAAGCACAGTTCTTTTGTTCTGAGCAAGCTCACTGTTCGGACCCCATAGGAAACACAGTAGAATAGAAGAGGGCTCTTTTCTCAAAAGCAGAGTGTGTTTCTTGGAAGGCGAGCTAGCGTTTGTTTCCCAGTCCTAAATGGAGTTGAATCACATGCAGTTTCTGGTCCTACGAGCAAGGGATGTTTTCTGGTAAGAAAAGTCACTATTGCACTCCCTTTGCCATACACAGTTCAAATAGCACTCGCGTTTTTTCCCAGCAAGTACAGTGTATTGGACTGAAGAGGAGCTACTGTTCTTCTCAGTTTCCTAACTAGAGTTGAACTAGATATGGCCTGTGTATGTAGGAAGCACAGTTCTTTGGTTCTGAGCAAGCTCACTCTTCTGGCCTATAGAAAACACAGTAGAGTAGAAGAGTGCTCTTTTCTCAAAAGCAGATTGTGTTTCTTGTAAGGCGAGCTAGCGTTTGTTTCCCAGTCCTAAATGGAGTTGAATCACATGCAGTTTCTGTCCTACGAGCAAGAGATGTTTTCTGGAAAGGAAAGTCACTATTGCGCTCCCTTTGCCATACACAGTTCAAATAGCACTCGCGTCTGTTCCCAGCAAGTACAGTGTATTGGACTGAAGAGGAGCTACTGTTCTTGTCAGTTCCCTAAGCAGAGTTGAACTAGGTATGGCCCGTGTGTGTAGGAAGGAAAGTTCTTTTGTTCTGAGCAAGCTCACTGTTCTGGCCCTATAGGAAACACAATAGAGTAGAAGAGTGCTCTTTTCTCAAAAGCAGAGTGTGTTTCTTCTAAGGCGAGCTAGTGTTTGTTTCCAAGTCCTAAATGGAGTTGAATCACATGCAGTTTTTGGTCCTACGAGCAAGAGTTGTTTTCTGGTAAGAAGAGTCACTATTGCGCTCCCATTGCCATACACAGGGCAAATAGCACTCGCGTCTGTTCCCAGCAAGTACAGTGTATTAGACTGAAGAGGAGCTACTATTCTTGTCAGTTCCTTAAGCAGAGTTGAACTAGAAAGGGCCCGTATGTGTAGAAAGCACAGTTCTTTTGTTCTGAGCAAGCTCACTCTTGTGGCCGTATAGGAAACACAGAAGAGTAGAAGAGTGCTCTTTTCTCAAAAGCAGAGTGTGTTTCTTGTAAGGCGAGCTAGCGTTTGGTTCCGAGTCCAAAATGGAGTTGAATCACATGCAGTTTCTGGTCCTACGAGCAAGAGTTTTTTTCTGGTAAGAAGAGTCACTATTGTGCTACCATTGCCATACACAGTGCAAATAGCACTCGCGTCTGTTCCCATAAGTACAGTGTATTGGACAGAAGAGGAGCTACTGTTCTTGTCAGTTTCTTAAGCAGAGTTGAAGTAGATATGTCCCCTGTGTGTGAAGCACAGTTCATTTGATCTGAGCAAGCTCACTTTTCGGATCCCATAGGAAACACAGTAGAGTAGAAGAGTGCTCTTTTCTCAACAGCAGAGTGTGTTTCTTGTAAGGCTAGCTAGTGTTTGTTTCCCAGTCAGAAACGGAGTTGAATCCCATGCACTTTTGCTCCTACGAGCAAGTGTTGTTTTCTGGTAAGAAGAGTCACTATTGCGCTCCCATTGCCATACACACTGCAAATAGCACTCGCGTCTGCTCCCAGCAAGTACAGTGTATTGGACTGAAGAGGAGCAACTCTTCTTGTCAGTTTCCTAAGCAGAGTTGAACTAGATATAGCACGTGTGTGTAGGAAGCACAGTTCTTTTGTTCTGAGCAAGCTCACTGTTCTTGCCCTATAGGAAACACAGTAGAGTAGAAGAGTGCTCTTTTCTCAAAATCAGAGTGTGTTTCTTGTAAGGCGAGCTAGCGTTTGTTTCCCAGTCCTAAATGGAGTTGAATCATGTGCAGTTTCTGTCCTACGAGCAAGATTTGTTTTCTGGAAAGGAAAGTCACTATTGTGCTCCCTTTGCCATACACAGTTCAAATAGCTCTCGCGTCTGTTCCCAGCATGTACAGTCTATTGGATTGAAGAGTTTCTACTGTTCTTGTCAGTTTCCTAAGCAGAATTGAACAAGATATGGCCCGTGTGTGTAGGAAGCACAGTTCTTTTGTTCTGAGCAAGCTCACATTTCGAAACCCATAGGAAAAACAGTGGAGTAGAAGAGTGCATTTTTTTCAAAGGCAGAGTGTGTTTCCTGTAAGGCGAGCTAGCGTTTGTTTCCCAGTCCTAAATGGAGTTGAATCACATGCAGTTTCCGTTCCTACAAGCAAGAGTTGTTTTCTGGTAAGGAAAGTCACTATTGCGCTCCCTTTGCCATACACAGTGCAAATAGCACTCGCGTCTGTTCCCAGCATGTACAGTGTATTGCACTGAAGAGGATCTACTGTTCTTGTCAGTTACCTAAGCAGAGTTGAACTAGATATGGCCCGTGTGTGTCGGAAGCACAGTTCTTTTGTTCTGAGCAAGCTCACTGTTCAGACCCCATAAGAATCACAGTAGAATAGAAGAGTGCTCTTTTCTCAAAAGCAGAGTGTGTTTCTTGGTAAGGCGAGCTAGCGTTTGTTTCCCAGTCCAAAATGGAGTTGAATCACATGCAGTTTCTGGTCCTACGAGCAAGGGATGTTTTCTGGTAAGGAAAGTCACTATTGTGCTCCCTTTGCCATAAACAGTGCAAATAGCAGTCACGTCTGTTCCCAGCAAGTACAGTGTATTGGACTGAAGAGGAGCTACTGTTCTTGTCAGTTTCCTAAGCAGAGTTGAACTAAATATGGCCCATGTGTGTAGGAAGCACAGTTCTTTTGTTCTGAGCAAGCTCACTGTTCTGGCCCTATAGAAAACACAGAAGAGTAGAAGAGTGCTCTTTTCTCAGAAGCAGAGTTTGTTTCTTGTAAGGTGAGCTAGCGTTTATTTCCCAGTCCTAAATGTAGTTGAATTTCATGCAGTTTCTTGTCCTATGAGCAAGAGTTGTTTTCTGGTAAGAAGAGTCACTATTGCGCTCCCATTGCCATACACAGTGCAAACAACACTCGCTACTGTTCTTTGAAAGTACAGTGTATTGGACAGAAGAGGAGCTACTGTTCTTGTCAGTTTCATAAGCAGAGTTGAACTAGATATGGCCCGTGTGTGTAGGAAGCACAGTTCTTTTGTTCTGAGCAAGCTCACTGTTCGGACCCCATAGGAAACACAGTAGAGTAGAAGAGTGCTATTTTCTCAAAAGCAGAGTGTGTTTCTTGTAAGGCTAGCTAGTGTTTGTTTCCCTGTCAGAAACAGATTTGAATCTCATGCCGTTTCTGGTCCGATGAGCAAGAGTTGTTTTCTGGTAAGAGGAGTCACTATTTCGCTCCCATTGCCATACAAAGTGCAAATAGGACTCGTGTCTGCGACCTGCAAGTACAGTGTATTGGACTGAAGAGGAGCTACTGTGCTTGTCAGTTTCCTAAGCAGAGTTGAACTAGATATGGCCCGTTTGTGTAGATAGCACAATACTTTTGTTCTGAGCAAGCTCACTGTTCTGGCCCTATAGGAAACACAGTAGAGTAGAAGAGTGCTCTTTTCTCCAAAGCAGAGTGTGTTTCCTCTAAGGCGAGCTAGCGTTTGTTTCCCAGTCCTAAATGGAGTTGAACCACATGCAGTTTCTGGTCCCACGAGCAAGGGATGTTTTCTGGTAAGGAAAGTCACTATTGTGTTCCTTTTCTCATACGCAGTGCAAATAGCACTGGCCTCTGTTCCCAGCAAGTACAGTGTATTGGACTGAAGAAGAGCGACTGTTCTTGTCAGTTTCCTAAGCTGAGTTGAACTAGATATGGCCCGTGTGTGTAGGAAGCACAGTTCTTTTGTTCTGAGCAAGCTCACTGTTCTGGCCCTATAGGAAACACAGAAGAGTAGAAGAGTGCTCTTTTCTCAGAAGCAGAGTTTGTTTCTTGTAAGGTGAGCTAGCGTTTGTTTCCCAGTCCTAAATGGAGATGAATCACATGCAGTTTCTGGTCCTACGAAAAAGAGTTGTTTTCTGGTAAGAAGAGTCACTATTGTGCTACCATTGCCATACACAGTGCAAATAGCACTCGCGTCTGTTCCCAGCAAGTACAATGTATTGGACAGAAGAGTAGCTACTGTTCTTGTCAGTTTCCTAAGCAGAGTTGAACTAGATATGGCCCGTGTGTGTGAAGCACAAATCTTTTGTTCTGAGCAAGCTCACTGTTCTGGCCCAATAGGAAACACAGAAGAGTAGAAGAGTGCTCTTTTCTCAAAAGCAGAGTGTGTTTCTTGTAAGGAGAGCTAGCGTTTGTTTCCCAGGCCTAAATGGAATTCAATCACATGCAGTTTCTGGTCCTACGAGCAAGAGTTGTTTTCTGGTAAGAAGAGTCACTATTGCGCTCCCATTGCCACACACAGTGCAAATAGCACTCGTGTCTGCTCCCAACAAGTACAGTGTATTGGACTGAAGAGGAGCTACTGTTCTTGTCAGTTTCCTAAGCAGAGTTGAACTAGATATAGCCCGTGTGTGTAGGAAGCACAGTTCTTTTGTTCTGAGCAAGCTCACTGTTCTGGCCCTATAGGAAACACAGTAGAGTAGAAGAATGCTCTTTTCTCAAAAGCAGAGCGTGTGTCTTGTAAGGAGAGCTAGCTTTTTTTTTGCCAGTCCTAAATGGAGTTGAATCACATGCAGTTTTTGGTCCTAAGAGCAATGGATGTTTTCTGGTAAGGAAAGTCACTATTGTGCTCTCTTTGCCATACACTGTTCAAATAGCACTCGCGTCTGTTCCCAGCAAGTACAGTGTATTGGACTGTAGAGGAGCTACTGTTCTTGTCAGTTTCCTAAGCAGAGTTGAACTAGATATGGCCCGTGTGTGTAGGAAGCACAGGTCTTTTGTTCTGAGCAAGCTCACTGTTCGGACCACATAGGAAACACAGTAGAATAGAAGAGTGCTCTTTTCTCAAAAGCAGAGTATGTTTCTTGTAAGGCGAGCTAGCATTTGTTTCCCAGTCCTAAATGGACTTGAATCACATGCAGTTTCTGGTCCTACGAGCAAGAATTGTTTTCTGGTAAGAAGAGTCACTATTGCGCTCCCATTGACATACACAGGACAAATAGCACTCGCGTCTGTTCCCAGCAAGTACAGTGTATTAGACAGAAGAGGATCTACTGTTCTTGTCAGTTTCTTAAGCAGAGTTGAAGTAGATATGTCCCGTGTGTGTGAAGCACAGTTCTTTTGTTCTGAGCAAGCTCAATTTTCAGACACCATAGTAAACACAGTAGCGTAGAAGAGTGCTCTTTTCTCAAAAGCAGAGTGTGTTTCTTGTAAGGTGAGCTAGCGTTTGTTTCCCAGTCCTAAATGGAGTTGAATCACATGCAATTTTTGGTCCTACGAGCACGGGATGTTTTCTTGTAAGGAAAGTCACTATTGCGCTCCCTTTGCCATACACAGTTCAAATAGCCCTCGCGTCTTTTCCCAGCAAGTACAGTGTATTGGACTGAAGAGGAGCTACTGTTCTTCTCAGTTTCCTAACTAGAGTTGAACTAGATATGGCCTGTGTATGTAGGAAGCACAGTTCTTTGGTTCTGAGCAAGCTCACTCTTCTGGCCTATAGAAAACACAGTAGAGTAGAAGAGTGCTCTTTTCTCAAAAGCAGATTGTGTTTCTTGTAAGGCGAGCTAGCGTTTGTTTCCCAGTCCTAAATGGAGTTGAATCACATGCAGTTTCTGTCCTACGAGCAAGAGATGTTTTCTGGAAAGGAAAGTCACTATTGTGCTCCCTTTGCCATACACAGTTCAAATAGCACTCGCGTCTGTTCCCAGCAAGTACAGTGTATTGGACTGAAGAGGAGCTACTGTTCTTGTCAGTTCCCTAAGCAGAGTTTAACTAGGTATGGCCCGTGTGTGTAGGAAGGAAAGTTCTTTTGTTCTGAGCAAGCTCACTGTTCTGGCCCTATAGGAAACACAATAGAGTAGAAGAGTGCTCTTTTCTCAAAAGCAGATTGTGTTTTTCTAAGGCGAGCTAGCGTTTGTTTCCAAGTCCTAAATGGAGTTGAATCACATGCAGTTTTTGGTCCTATGAGCAAGAGTTGTTTTCTGGTAAGAAGAGTCACTATTGCGCTCCCATTGCCATACACAGGGCAAATAGCACTCGCGTCTGTTCCCAGCAAGTACAGTGTATTAGACTGAAGAGGAGCTACTATTCTTGTCAGTTCCCTAAGCAGAGTTCAACTAGAAAGGGCCCGTGTGTGTAGAAAGCACAGTTCTTTTGTTCTGAGCAAGCTCACTCTTGTGGCCGTATAGGAAACACAGAAAGTAGAAGAGTGCTCTTTTCTCAAAAGCAGAGTGTGTTTCTTGTAAGGCGAGCTAGCGTTTGGTTCCCAGTCCAAAATGTAGTTGAATCACATGCAGATTTTGGTCCTATGAGCAAGAGTTTTTTTCTGGTAAGAGGAGTCACTATTGTGCTACCATTGCCATACACAGTGCAAATAGCACTCGCGTCTGTTCCCATAAGTACAGTGTATTGGACAGAAGAGGAGCTACTGTTCTTGTCAGTTTCTTAAGCAGAGTTGAAGTAGATATGTCCCGTGTGTGTGAAGCACAGTTCTTTTGTTCTGAGCAAGCTCAATTTTCAGATCCCATAGGAAACACAGTAGAGTAGAAGAGTGCTCTTTTCTCAACAGCAGAGTGTGTTTCTTGTAAGGCTAGCTAGTGTTTGTTTCCCAGTCAGAAACAGAGTTGAATCCCATGCAGTTTTTGCTCCTACGAGCAAGTGTTGTTTTCTGGTAAGAAGAGTCACTATTGCGCTCCCATTGCCATACACACTGCAAATAGCACTCGCGTCTGCTCCCAGCAAGTACAGTGTATTGGACTGAAGAGGAGCTACTGTTCTTGTCAGTTTCCTAAGCAGAGTTGAACTAGATATAGCACGTGTGTGTAGGAAGCACAGTTCTTTTGTTCTGAGCAAGCTCACTGTTCTTGCCCTATAGGAAACACAGTAGAGTAGAAGAGTGCTCTTTTCTCAAAAGCAGAGTGTGTTTCTTGTAAGGCGAGCTAGCGTTTGTTTCCCAGTGCTAAATGGAGTTGAATCATGTGCAGTTTCTGGTCCTAAGAGCAAGAGTTGTTTTCTGGAAAGGAAAGTCACTATTGTGCTCCCTTTGCCATACACAGTTCAAATAGCTCTCGCGTCTGTTCCCAGCATGTACAGTCTATTGGACTGAAGAATTTCTACTGTTCTTGTCAGTTTCCTAAGGAGAATTGAACAAGATATGGCCCGTGTGTGTAGGAAGCACAGTTCTTTTGTTCTGATCAAGCTCACATTTCGAACCCCATAGGAAAAACAGTAGAGTAGAAGAGTGCATTTTTCTCAAAGGCAGAGTGTGTTTCTTGTAAGGCGAGCTAGCGTTTGTTTCACAGTCCTAAATGGAGTTGAATCACATGCAGTTTCTGTCCTACGAGCAAGAGATGTTTTCTGGAAAGGAAAGTCACTATTGAGCTCCCTTTGACATACACAGTTCAAATAGCACTCGCGTCTGTTCCCAGCAAGTACAGTGTATTGGACTGAAGAGGAGCTACTGTTCTTGTCAGTTCCCTAAGCAGAGTTGAACTAGGTATGGCCCGTGTGTGTAGGAAGGAAAGTTCTTTTGTTCTGAGCAAGCTCACTGTTCTGGCCCTATAGGAAACACAATAGAGTAGAAGAGTGCTCTTTTCTCAAAAGCAGAGTGTGTTTCTTTTAAGGCGAGCTAGCGTTTGTTTCCAAGTCCTAAATGGAGTTGAATCACATGCAGTTTTTGGTCCTACGAGCAAGAGTTGTTTTCTGGTAAGAAGAGTCACTATTGCGCTCCCATTGCCATACACAGGGCAAATAGCACTCGCGTCTGTTCCCAGCAAGTACAGTGTATTAGACTGAAGAGGAGCTACTGTTCTTGTCAGTTCCCTAAGCAATTTGAACTAGATAGGGACCGTGTGTGTAGAAAGCACAGTTCTTTTGTTCTGAGCAAGCTCACTCTTGTGGCTGTATAGGAAACACAGAAGAGTAGAAGAGTGCTCTTTTCTCAAAAGCAGAGTGTGTTTCTTGTAAGGCGAGCTAGCGTTTGGTTCCCAGTCCAAAATGGAGTTGAATCACATGCAGTTTCTGGTCCTACGAGCAAGAGTTTTTTTCTGGTAAGAAGAGTCACTATTGTGCTACCATTGCCATACACAGTGCAAATAGCACTCGCGTCTGTTCCCATAAGTACAGTGTATTGGACAGAAGAGGAGCTACTGTTCTTGTCAGTTTCTTAAGCAGAGTTGAAGTAGATATGTCCCCTGTGTGTGAAGCACAGTTCATTTGATCTGAGCAAGCTCACTTTTCGGATCCCATAGGAAACACAGTAGAGTAGAAGAGTGCTCTTTTCTCAACAGCAGAGTGTGTTTCTTGTAAGGCTAGCTAGTGTTTGTTTCCCAGTCAGAAACGGAGTTGAATCCCATGCAGTTTTTGCTCCTACGAGCAAGTGTTGTTTTCTGGTAAGAAGAGTCACTATTGCGCTCCCATTGCCATACACACTGCAAATAGCACTCGCGTCTGCTCCCAGCAAGTACAGTGTATTGGACTGAAGAGGAGCTACTGTTCTTGTCAGTTTCCGAAGCAGAGTTGAACTAGATATAGCACGTGTGTGTAGGAAGCACAGTTCTTTTGTTCTGAGCAAGCTCACTGTTCTTGCCCTATAGGAAACACAGTAGAGTAGAAGAGTGCTCTTTTCTCAAAAGCAGAGTGTGTTTCTTGTAAGGCGAGCTCGCGTTTGTTTCCCAGTCCTAAATGGAGTTGAATCATGTGCAGTTTCTGTCCTGCGAGCAAGATTTGTTTTCTGGTAAGGAAAGTCACTATTGTGCTCTCTTTGCCATACACTGTTCAAATAGCTCTCGCATCTGTTCCCAGCATGTACAGTCTATTGGACTGAAGAGTTTCTACTGTTCTTGTCAGTTTCCTAAGCAGAATTAAACAAGATATGGCCCGTGTGTGTAGGAAGCACAGTTCTTTTGTTCTGAGCAAGCTCACATTTCGAACCCCATAGGAAAAACAGTGGAGTAGAAGAGTGCATTTTTTTCAAAGGCAGAGTGTGTTTCCTGTAAGGCGAGCTAGCGTTTGTTTCCCAGTCCTAAATGGAGTTGAATCACATGCAGCTTCTGGTCCCACGAGCAAGGGATGTTTTCTGGTAAGGAAAGTCACTTTTGTGCTCCCTTTCTCATACGCAGTGCAAATAGCACTCACGTCTGTTCCCAGCAAGTACAGTGTATTGGACAGAAGAGGAGCTACTGTTCTTGTCAGTTTCATAAGCAGAGTTGAACTAGATATGGCCCGTGTGTGTAGGAAGCACAGTTCTTTTGTTCTGAGCAAGCTCACTGTTCGGACCCCATAGGAAACACAATAGAGTAGAAGAGTGCTATTTTCTCAAAAGCAGAGTGTGTTTCTTGTAAGGCTAGCTAGTGTTTGTTTCCCTGTCAGAAACAGATTTGAATCTCATGCCGTTTCTGTTCCGATGAGCAAGAGTTGTTTTCTGGTAAGAGGAGTCACTATTTCGCTCCCATTGCCATACAAAGTGCAAATAGGACTCGTGTCTGCGACCTGCAAGTACAGTGTATTGGACTGAAGAGGAGCTACTGTGCTTGTCAGTTTCCTAAGCAGAGTTGAACTAGATATGGCCCGTTTGTTTAGGAAGCACAATACTTTTGTTCTGAGCAAGCTCACTGTTCTGGCCCTATAGGAAACACAGTAGAGTAGAAGAGTGCTCTTTTCTCCAAAGCAGAGTGTGTTTCCTCTAAGGCGAGCTAGCGTTTGTTTCCCAGTCCTAAATGGAGTTGAATCACATGCAGTTTCTGGTCCTACGAAAGAGAGTTGTTTTCTGGTAAGAAGAGTCACTATTGTGCTACCATTGCCATACACAGTGCAAATAGCACTCGCGTCTGTTCCCAGCAAGTACAGTGTATTGGACAGAAGAGTAGCTACTGTTCTTGTCAGTTTCCTAAGCAGAGTTGAACTAGATATGGCCCGTGTGTGTGAAGCACAAATCTTTTGTTCTGAGCAAGCTCACTGTTCTGGCCCAATAGGAAACACAGAAGAGTAGAAGAGTGCTCTTTTCTCAAAAGCAGAGTGTGTTTCTTGTAAGGAGAGCTAGCGTTTGTTTCCCAGGCCTAAATGGAATTCAATCACATGCAGTTTCTGGTCCTACGAGCAAGAGTTGTTTTCTGGTAAGAAGAGTCACTATTGCGCTCCCATTGCCACACACAGTGCAAATAGCACTCGTGTCTGTGCCTACAAGTACAGTGTATTGGACTGAAGAGGAGCTACTGTTCTTGTCAGTTTCCTAAGCAGAGTTGAACTAGATATGGCCCGTGTGTGTGAAGCACAAATCTTTTGTTCTGAGCAAGCTCACTGTTCTGGCCCAATAGGAAACACAGAAGAGTAGAAGAGTGCTCTTTTCTCAAAAGCAGAGTGTGTTTCTTGTAAGGAGAGCTAGCGTTTGTTTCCCAGGCCTAAATGGAATTCAATTACATGCAGTTTCTGGTCCTACGAGCAAGAGTTGTTTTCTGGTAAGAAGAGTCACTATTGCGCTCCCATTGCCACACACAGTGCAAATAGCACTCGTGTCTGCTCCCAACAAGTACAGTGTATTGGACTGAAGAGGAGCTACTGTTCTTGTCAGTTTCCTAAGCAGAGTTGAACTAGATATAGCCCGTGTGTGTAGGAAGCACAGTTCTTTTGTTCTGAGCAAGCTCACTGTTCTGGCCCTATAGGAAACACAGTAGAGTAGAAGAATGCTCTTTTCTCAAAAGCAGAGCGTGTTTCTTGTAAGGAGAGCTAGCTTTTTTTCCCCAGTCCTAAATGGAGTTGAATCACATGCAGTTTTTGGTCCTAAGAGCAATGGATGTTTTCTGGTAAGGAAAGTCACTATTGTGCTCTCTTTGCCATACACTGTTCAAATAGCACTCGCGTCTGTTCCCAGCAAGTACAGTGTATTGGACTGTAGAGGAGCTACTGTTCTTGTCAGTTTCCTAAGCAGAGTTGAACTAGATATGGCCCGTGTGTGTAGGAAGCACAGGTCTTTTGTTCTGAGCAAGCTCACTGTTCGGACCACATAGGAAACACAGTAGAATAGAAGAGTGCTCTTTTCTCAAAAGCAGAGTATGTTTCTTGTAAGGCGAGCTAGCATTTGTTTCCCAGTCCTAAATGGACTTGAATCACATGCAGTTTCTGGTCCTACGAGCAAGAATTGTTTTCTGGTAAGAAGAGTCACTATTGCGCTCCCATTGACATACACAGGGCAAATAGCACTCGCGTCTGTTCCCAGCAAGTACAGTGTATTAGACAGAAGAGGAGCTACTGTTCTTGTCAGTTTCTTAAGCAGAGTTGAAGTAGATATGTCCCGTGTGTGTGAAGCACAGTTCTTTTGTTCTGAGCAAGCTCAATTTTCGGACACCATAGTAAACACAGTAGCGTAGAAGAGTGCTCTTTTCTCAAAAGCAGAGTGTGTTTCTTGGAAGGCGAGCTAGCGTTTGTTTCCCAGTCCTAAATGGAGTTGAATCACATGCAGTTTCTGGTCCTACGAGCAAGGGATGTTTTCTGGTAAGAAAAGTCACTATTGCGCTCCCTTTGCCATACACAGTTCAAATAGCACTCGCGTTTTTTCCCAGCAAGTACAGTGTATTGGACTGAAGAGGAGCTACTGTTCTTCTCAGTTTCCTAACTAGAGTTGAACTAGATATGGCCTGTGTATGTAGGAAGCACAGTTCTTTGGTTCTGAGCAAGCTCACTCTTGTGGCCGTATAGGAAACACAGAAGAGTAGAAGAGTGCTCTTTTCTCAAAAGCAGAGTGTGTTTCTTGTAAGGCGAGCTAGCGTTTGGTTCCCACTCCAAAATGTAGTTGAATCACATGCAGATTCTGGTCCTATGAGCAAGAGTTTTTTTCTGGTAAGAGGAGTCACTATTGTGCTACCATTGCCATACACAGTGCAAATAGCACTCGCGTCTGTTCCCATAAGTACAGTGTATTGGACAGAAGAGGAGCTACTGTTCTTGTCAGTTTCTTAAGCAGAGTTGAAGTAGATATGTCCCCTGTGTGTGAAGCACAGTTCTTTTGTTCTGAGCAAGCTCACTTTTCAGATCCCATAGGAAACACATTAGAGTAGAAGAGTGCTCTTTTCTCAACAGCAGAGTGTGTTTCTTGTAAGGCTAGCTAGTGTTTGTTTCCCAGTCAGAAACGGAGTTGAATCCCATGCAGTTTTTGCTCCTACGAGCAAGTGTTGTTTTCTGGTAAGAAGAGTCACTATTGCGCTCCCATTGCCATACACACTGCAAATAGCACTCGCGTCTGCTCCCAGCAAGTACAGTGTATTGGACTGAAGAGGAGCTAATGTTCTTGTGAGTTTCCTAAGCAGAGTTGAACTAGATATAGCACGTGTGTGTAGGAAGCACAGTTCTTTTGTTCTGAGCAAGCTCACTGTTCTTGCCCTATAGGAAACACAGTAGAGTAGAAGAGTGCTCTTTTCTCAAAAGCAGAGTGTGTTTCTTGTAAGGCGAGCTAGCGTTTGTTTCCCAGTCCTAAATGGAGTTGAATCATGTGCAGTTTCTGTCTAATGAGCAAGAGTTGTTTTCTGGAAAGGAAAGTCACTATTGTGCTCCCTTTGCCATACACAGTTCAAATAGCTCTCGCGTCTGTTCCCAGCATGTACAGTCTATTGGACTGAAGAGTTTCTACTGTTCTTGTCAGTTTCCTAAGGAGAATTGAACAAGATATGGCCCGTGTGTGTAGGAAGCACAGTTCTTTTGTTCTGATCAAGCTCACATTTCGAACCCCATAGGAAAAACAGTAGAGTAGAAGAGTGCATTTTTCTCAAAGGCAGAGTGTGTTTCTTGTAAGGGAGCTAGCGTTTGTTTCACAGTCCTAAATGGAGTTGAATCACATGCAGTTTCTGTCCTACGAGCAAGAGATGTTTTCTGGAAAGGAAAGTCACTATTGCGCTCCCTTTGCCATACACAGTTCAAATAGCACTCGCGTCTGTTCCCAGGAAGTACAGTGTATTGGACTGAAGAGGAGCTACTGTTCTTGTCAGTTCCCTAAGCAGAGTTGAACTAGGTATGGCCCGTGTGTGTAGGAAGGAAAGTGCTTTTGTTCTGAGCAAGCTCACTGTTCTGGCCCTATAGGAAACACAATAGTGTAGAAGAGTGCTCTTTTCTCAAAAGCAGAGTGTGTTTCTTTTAAGGCGAGCTAGCATTGTTTCCAAGTCCTAAATGGAGTTGAATCACATGCAGTTTTTGGTCCTACGAGCAAGAGTTGTTTTCTGGTAAGAAGAGTCACTATTGCGCTCCCATTGCCATACACAGGGCAAATAGCACTCGCGTCTGTTCCCAGCAAGTACAGTGTATTAGACTGAAGAGGAGCTACTGTTCTTGTCAGTTCCCTAAGCAGAGTTGAACTAGATAGGGACCGTGTGTGTAGAAAGCACAGTTCTTTTGTTCTGAGCAAGCTCACTCTTGTGGCTGTATAGGAAACACAGAAGAGTAGAAGAGTGCTCTTTTCTCAAAAGCAGAGTGTGTTTCTTGTAAGGCGAGCTAGCGTTTGGTTCCCAGTCCAAAATGGAGTTGAATCACATGCAGTTTCTGGTCCTACGAGCAAGAGTTTTTTTCTGGTAAGAAGAGTCACTATTGTGCTACCATTGCCATACACAGTGCAAATAGCACTCGCGTCTGTTCCCATAAGTACAGTGTATTGGACAGAAGAGGAGCTACTGTTCTTGTCAGTTTCTTAAGCAGAGTTGAAGTAGATATGTCCCCTGTGTGTGAAGCACAGTTCATTTGATCTGAGCAAGCTCACTTTTCAGATCCCATAGGAAACACAGTAGAGTAGAAGAGTGCTCTTTTCTCAACAGCAGAGTGTGTTTCTTGTAAGGCTAGCTAGTGTTTGTTTCCCAGTCAGAAACGGAGTTGAATCCCATGCAGTTTTTGCTCCTACGAGCAAGTGTTGTTTTCTGGTAAGAAGAGTCACTATTGCGCTCCCATTGCCATACACACTGCAAATAGCACTCGCGTCTGCTCCCAGCAAGTACAGTGTATTGGACTGAAGAGGAGCTACTGTTCTTGTCAGTTTCCTAAGCAGAGTTGAACTAGATATAGCACGTGTGTGTAGGAAGCACAGTTCTTTTGTTCTGAGCAAGCTCACTGTTCTTGCCCTATAGGAAACACAGTAGAGTAGAAGAGTGCTCTTTTCTCAAAAGCAGAGTGTGTTTCTTGTAAGGCGAGCTAGCGTTTGTTTCCCAGTCCTAAATGGAGTTGAATCATGTGCAGTTTCTGTCCTACGAGCAAGATTTGTTTTCTGGAAAGGAAAGTCACTATTGTGCTCCCTTTGCCATACACAGTTCAAATAGCTCTCGCGTCTGTTCCCAGCATGTACAGTCTATTGGACTGAAGAGTTTCTACTGTTCTTGTCAGTTTCCTAAGCAGAATTGAACAAGATATGGCCCGTGTGTGTAGGAAGCACAGTTCTTTTGTTCTGAGCAAGCTCACATTTCGAACCCCATAGGAAAAACAGTGGAGTAGAAGAGTGCATTTTTTTCAAAGGCAGAGTGTGTTTCCTGTAAGGCGAGCTAGCGTTTGTTTCCCAGTCCTAAATGGAGTTGAATCACATGCAGTTTCCGTTCCTACAAGAACGAATTGTTTTCTGGTAAGGAAAGTCTCTATTGCGCTCCCTTTGCCATACACAGTGCAAATAGCACTCGCGTCTGTTCCCAGCATGTACAGTGTATTGCATTGAAGAGGATCTACTGTTCTTGTCAGTTACCTAAGCAGAGTTGAACTAGATATGGCCCGTGTGTGTCGGAAGCACAGTTCTTTTGTTCTGAGCAAGCTCACTGTTCAGACCCCATAAGAATCACAGTAGAATAGAAGAGTGCTCTTTTCTCAAAAGCAGAGTGTGTTTCTTGGTAAGGCGAGCTAGCGTTTGTTTCCCAGTCCAAAATGGAGTTGAATCACATGCAGTTTCTGGTCCTACGAGCAAGGGATGTTTTCTGGTAAGGAAAGTCACTATTGCGCTCCCTTTGCCATAAACAGTGCAAATAGCAGTCACGTCTGTTCCCAGCAAGTACAGTGTATTGGACTGAAGAGGAGCTACTGTTCTTGTCAGTTTCCTAAGCAGAGTTGAACTAGATATGGCCCGTGTGTGTAGGAGGCACAGTTCTTTTGTTCTGAGCAAGCTCACTGTTCTGGCACTATAGAAAACACAGAAGAGTAGAAGAGTGCTCTTTTCTCAGAAGCAGAGTTTGTTTCTTGTAAGGTGAGCTAGCGTTTGTTTCCCAGTCCTAAATGTAGTTGAATTTCATGCAGTTTCTTGTCCTATGAGCAAGAGTTGTTTTCTGGTAAGAAGAGTCACTATTGCGCTCCCATTGCCATACACAGTGCAAACAACACTCGCTACTGTTCTTTGAAAGTACAGTGGATTGGACAGAAGAGGAGCTAAAGTTCTTGTCAGTTTCATAAGCAGAGTTGAACTAGATATGGCCCGTGTGTGTAGGAAGCACAGTTCTTTTGTTCTGAGCAAGCTCACTGTTCGGACCCCATAGGAAACACAGTAGAGTAGAAGAGTGCTATTTTCTCAAAAGCAGAGTGTGTTTCTTGTAAGGCTAGCTAGTGTTTGTTTCCCTGTCAGAAACAGATTTGAATCTCATGCCGTTTCTGGTCCGATGAGCAAGAGTTGTTTTCTGGTAAGAGGAGTCACTATTTCGCTCCCATTGCCATACAAAGTGCAAATAGGACTCGTGTCTGCGACCTGCAAGTACAGTGTATTGGACTGAAGAGGAGCTACTGTGCTTGTCAGTTTCCTAAGCAGAGTTGAACTAGATATGGCCCGTTTGTGTAGGAAGCACAATACTTTTGTTCTGAGCAAGCTCACTGTTCTGGCCCTATAGGAAACACAGTAGAGTAGAAGAGTGCTCTTTTCTCCAAAGCAGAGTGTTTTCCTCTAAGGCGAGCTAGCGTTTGTTTCCCAGTCCTAAATGGAGTTGAATCACATGCAGTTTCTGGTCCTACGAAAAAGAGTTGTTTTCTGGTAAGAAGAGTCACTATTGTGCTACCATTGCCATACACAGTGCAAATAGCACTCGCGTCTGTTCCCAGCAAGTACAGTGTATTGGACAGAAGAGTAGCTACTGTTCTTGTCAGTTTCCTAAGCAGAGTTGAACTAGATATGGCCCGTGTGTGTGAAGCACAAATCTTTTGTTCTGAGCAAGCTCACTGTTCTGGCCCAATAGGAAACACAGAAGAGTAGAAGAGTGCTCTTTTCTCAAAAGCAGAGTGTGTTTCTTGTAAGGAGAGCTAGCGTTTGTTTCCCAGGCCTAAATGGAATTCAATCACATGCAGTTTCTGGTCCTACGAGCAAGAGTTGTTTTCTGGTAAGAAGAGTCACTATTGCGCTCCCATTGCCACACACAGTGCAAATAGCACTCGTGTCTGCTCCCAACAAGTACAGTGTATTGGACTGAAGGGGAGCTACTGTTCTTGTCAGTTTCCTAAGCAGAGTTGAACTAGATATGGCCCGTGTGTGTGAAGCACAAATCTTTTGTTCTGAGCAAGCTCACTGTTCTGGCCCAATAGGAAACACAGAAGAGTAGAAGAGTGCTCTTTTCTCAAAAGCAGAGTGTGTTTCTTGTAAGGAGAGCTAGCGTTTGTTTCCCAGGCCTAAATGGAATTCAATTACATGCAGTTTCTGGTCCTACGAGCAAGAGTTGTTTTCTGGTAAGAAGAGTCACTATTGCGCTCCCATTGCCACACACAGTGCAAATAGCACTCGTGTCTGCTCCCAACAAGTACAGTGTATTGGACTGAAGAGGAGCTACTGTTCTTGTCAGTTTCCTAAGCAGAGTTGAACTAGATATAGCCCATGTGTGTAGGAAGCACAGTTCTTTTGTTCTGAGCAAGCTCACTGTTCTGGCCCTATAGGAAACACAGTAGAGTAGAAGAATGCTCTTTTCTCAAAAGCAGAGCGTGTTTCTTGTAAGGAGAGCTAGCTTTTTTTTTGCCAGTCCTAAATGGAGTTGAATCACATGCAGTTTTTGGTCCTAAGAGCAATGGATGTTTTCTGGTAAGGAAAGTCACTATTGTGCTCTCTTTGCCATACACTGTTCAAATAGCACTCGCGTCTGTTCCCAGCAAGTACAGTGTATTGGACTGTAGAGGAGCTACTGTTCTTGTCAGTTTCCTAAGCAGAGTTGAACTAGATATGTCCCGTGTGTGTAGGAAGCACAGGTCTTTTGTTCTGAGCAAGCTCACTGTTCGGACCACATAGGAAACACAGTAGAATAGAAGAGTGCTCTTTTCTCAAAAGCAGAGTATGTTTCTTGTAAGGCGAGCTAGCATTTATTTCCCAGTCCTAAATGGACTTGAATCACATGCAGTTTCTGGTCCTACGAGCAAGAATTGTTTTCTGGTAAGAAGAGTCACTATTGCGCTCCCATTGACATACACAGGGCAAATAGCACTCGCGTCTGTTCCCAGCAAGTACAGTGTATTAGACAGAAGAGGAGCTACTGTTCTTGTCAGTTTCTTAAGCAGAGTTGAAGTAGATATGTCCCGTGTGTGTGAAGCACAGTTCTTTTGTTCTGAGCAAGCTCAATTTTCGGACACCATAGTAAACACAGTAGCGTAGAAGAGTGCTCTTTTCTCAAAAGCAGAGTGTTTTTCTTGTAAGGTGAGCTAGCGTTTGTTTCCCAGTCCTAAATGGAGTTGAATCACATGCAATTTTTGGTCCTACGAGCACGGGATGTTTTCTTGTAAGGAAAGTCACTATTGCGCTCCCTTTGCCATACACAGTTCAAATAGCCCTCGCGTCTTTTCCCGCAAGTACAGTGTATTGGACTGAAGAGGAGCTAATGATCTTCTCAGTTTCCTAAGCAGAGTTGAACTAGATATGGCCCGTGTGTGTAGGAAGCACAGTTCTTTTGTTCTGAGCAAGCTCACTGTTCGGACCCCATAGGAAACACAGTAGAATAGAAGAGTGCTCTTTTCTCAAAAGCAGAGTGTGTTTCTTGGAAGGCGAGCTAGCGTTTGTTTCCCAGTCCTAAATGGAGTTGAATCACATGCAGTTTCTGGTCCTACGAGCAAGGGATGTTTTCTGGTAAGAAAAGTCACTATTGCGCTCCCTTTGCCATACACAGTTCAAATAGCACTCGCGTCTTTTCCCAGCAAGTACAGTGTATTGGACTGAAGAGGAGCTACTGTTCTTGTCAGTTTCCTAAGCAGAGTTGAACTAGATATGGCCCGTGTGTGTAGGAAGCACAGTTCTTTTGTTCTGAGCAAGCTCACTGTTCTGGCCCTATAGAAAACACAGAAGAGTAGAAGAGTGCTCTTTTCTCAGAAGCAGAGTTTGTTTCTTGTAAGGTGAGCTAGCGTTTGTTTCCCAGTCCTAAATGTAGTTGAATTTCATGCAGTTTCTTGTCCTATGAGCAAGAGTTGTTTTCTGGTAAGAAGAGTCACTATTGCGCTCCCATTGCCATACACAGTGCAAACAACACTCGCTACTGTTCTTTGAAAGTACAGTGTATTGGACAGAAGAGGAGCAAATGTTCTTGTCAGTTTCATAAGCAGAGTTGAACTAGATATGGCCCGTGTGTGTAGGAAGCACAGTTCTTTTGTTCTGAGCAAGCTCACTGTTCGGACCCCATAGGAAACACAGTAGAGTAGAAGAGTGCTATTTTCTCAAAAGCAGAGTGTGTTTCTTGTAAGGCTAGCTAGTGTTTGTTTCCCTGTCAGAAACAGATTTGAATCTCATGCCGTTTCTGGTCCGATGAGCAAGAGTTGTTTTCTGGTAAGAGGAGTCACTATTTCGCTCCCATTGCCATACAAAGTGCAAATAGGACTCGTGTCTGCGACCTGCAAGTACAGTGTATTGGACTGAAGAGGAGCTACTGTGCTTGTCAGTTTCCTAAGCAGAGTTGAACTAGATATGGCCCGTTTGTGTAGGAAGCACAATACTTTTGTTCTGAGCAAGCTCACTGTTCTGGCCCTTTAGGAAACACAGTAGAGTAGAAGAGTGCTCTTTTCTCCAAAGCAGAGTGTGTTTCCTCTAAGGCGAGCTAGCGTTTGTTTCCCAGTCCTAAATGGAGTTGAATCACATGCAGTTTCTGGTCCTACGAAAAAGAGTTGTTTTCTGGTAAGAAGAGTCACTATTGTGCTACCATTGCCATACACAGTGCAAATAGCACTCGCGTCTGTTCCCAGCAAGTACAGTGTATTGGACAGAAGAGTAGCTACTGTTCTTGTCAGTTTCCTAAGCAGAGTTGAACTAGATGTGGCCCGTGTGTGTGAAGCACAAATCTTTTGTTCTGAGCAAGCTCACTGTTCTGGCCCAATAGGAAACACAGAAGAGTAGAAGAGTGCTCTTTTCTCAAAAGCAGAGTGTGTTTCTTGTAAGGAGAGCTAGCGTTTGTTTCCCAGGCCTAAATGGAATTCAATCACATGCAGTTTCTGGTCCTACGAGCAAGAGTTGTTTTCTGGTAAGAAGAGTCACTATTGCGCTCCCATTGCCACACACAGTGCAAATAGCACTCGTGTCTGCTCCCAACAAGTACAGTGTATTGGACTGAAGAGGAGCTACTGTTCTTGTCAGTTTCCTAAGCAGAGTTGAACTAGATATAGCCCGTGTGTGTAGGAAGCACAGTTCTTTTGTTCTGAGCAAGCTCACTGTTCTGGCCCTATAGGAAACACAGTAGAGTAGAAGAATGCTCTTTTCTCAAAAGCAGAGCGTATTTCTTGTAAGGAGAGCTAGCTTTTTTTTCCCAGTCCTAAATGGAGTTGAATCACATGCAGTTTTTGGTCCTAAGAGCAATGGATGTTTTCTGGTAAGGGAAGTCACTATTGTGCTCTCTTTGCCATACACTGTTCAAATAGCACTCGCGTCTGTTCCCAGCAAGTACAGTGTATTGGACTGTAGAGGAGCTACTGTTCTTGTCAGTTTCCTAAGCAGAGTTGAACTAGATATGGCCCGTGTGTGTAGGAAGCACAGGTCTTTTGTTCTGAGCAAGCTCACTGTTCGGACCACATAGGAAACACAGTAGAATAGAAGAGTGCTCTTTTCTCAAAAGCAGAGTATGTTTCTTGTAAGGCGAGCTAGCATTTGTTTCCCAGTCCTAAATGGACTTGAATCACATGCAGTTTCTGGTCCTATGAGCAAGAATTGTTTTCTGGTAAGAAGAGTCACTATTGCGCTCCCATTGACATACACAGGGCAAATAGCACTCGCGTCTGTTCCCAGCAAGTACAGTGTATTAGACAGAAGAGGAGCTACTGTTCTTGTCAGTTTCTTAAGCAGAGTTGAAGTAGATATGTCCCGTGTGTGTGAAGCACAGTTCTTTTGTTCTGAGCAAGCTCAATTTTCGGACACCATAGTAAACACAGTAGCGTAGAAGAGTGCTCTTTTCTCAAAAGCAGAGTGTGTTTCTTGTAAGGTGAGCTAGCGTTTGTTTCCCAGTCCTAAATGGAGTTGAATCACATGCAATTTTTGGTCCTACGAGCACGGGATGTTTTCTTGTAAGGAAAGTCACTATTGCGCTCCCTTTGCCATACACAGTTCAAATAGCCCTCGCGTCTTTTCCCAGCAAGTACAGTGTATTGGACTGAAGAGGAGCTAATGATCTTCTCAGTTTCCTAAGCAGAGTTGAACTAGATATGGCCCGTGTGTGTAGGAAGCACAGTTCTTTTGTTCTGAGCAAGCTCACTGTTCGGACCCCATAGGAAACACAGTAGAATAGAAGAGTGCTCTTTTCTCAAAGCAGAGTGTGTTTCTTGGAAGGCGAGCTAGCGTTTGTTTCCCAGTCCTAAATGGAGTTGAATCACATGCAGTTTCTGGTCCTACGAGCAAGGGATGTTTTCTGGTAAGAAAAGTCACTATTGCGCTCCCTTTGCCATACACAGTTCAAATAGCACTCGCGTCTTTTCACAGCAAGTACAGTGTATTGGACAGAAGAGTAGCTACTGTTCTTGTCAGTTTCCTAAGCAGAGTTGAACTAGATGTGGCCCGTGTGTGTGAAGCACAAATCTTTTGTTCTGAGCAAGCTCACTGTTCTGGCCCAATAGGAAACACAGAAGAGTAGAAGAGTGCTCTTTTCTCAAAAGCAGAGTGTGTTTCTTGTAAGGAGAGCTAGCGTTTGTTTCCCAGGCCTAAATGGAATTCAATCACATGCAGTTTCTGGTCCTACGAGCAAGAGTTGTTTTCTGGTAAGAAGAGTCACTATTGCGCTCCCATTGCCACACACAGTGCAAATAGCACTCGTGTCTGCTCCCAACAAGTACAGTGTATTGGACTGAAGAGGAGCTACTGTTCTTGTCAGTTTCCTAAGCAGAGTTGAACTAGATATAGCCCGTGTGTGTAGGAAGCACAGTTCTTTTGTTCTGAGCAAGCTCACTGTTCTGGCCCTATAGGAAACACAGTAGAGTAGAAGAATGCTCTTTTCTCAAAAGCAGAGCGTATTTCTTGTAAGGAGAGCTAGCTTTTTTTTCCCAGTCCTAAATGGAGTTGAATCACATGCAGTTTTTGGTCCTAAGAGCAATGGATGTTTTCTGGTAAGGGAAGTCACTATTGTGCTCTCTTTGCCATACACTGTTCAAATAGCACTCGCGTCTGTTCCCAGCAAGTACAGTGTATTGGACTGTAGAGGAGCTACTGTTCTTGTCAGTTTCCTAAGCAGAGTTGAACTAGATATGGCCCGTGTGTGTAGGAAGCACAGGTCTTTTGTTCTGAGCAAGCTCACTGTTCGGACCACATAGGAAACACAGTAGAATAGAAGAGTGCTCTTTTCTCAAAAGCAGAGTATGTTTCTTGTAAGGCGAGCTAGCATTTGTTTCCCAGTCCTAAATGGACTTGAATCACATGCAGTTTCTGGTCCTATGAGCAAGAATTGTTTTCTGGTAAGAAGAGTCACTATTGCGCTCCCATTGACATACACAGGGCAAATAGCACTCGCGTCTGTTCCCAGCAAGTACAGTGTATTAGACAGAAGAGGAGCTACTGTTCTTGTCAGTTTCTTAAGCAGAGTTGAAGTAGATATGTCCCGTGTGTGTGAAGCACAGTTCTTTTGTTCTGAGCAAGCTCAATTTTCGGACACCATAGTAAACACAGTAGCGTAGAAGAGTGCTCTTTTCTCAAAAGCAGAGTGTGTTTCTTGTAAGGTGAGCTAGCGTTTGTTTCCCAGTCCTAAATGGAGTTGAATCACATGCAATTTTTGGTCCTACGAGCACGGGATGTTTTCTTGTAAGGAAAGTCACTATTGCGCTCCCTTTGCCATACACAGTTCAAATAGCCCTCGCGTCTTTTCCCAGCAAGTACAGTGTATTGGACTGAAGAGGAGCTAATGATCTTCTCAGTTTCCTAAGCAGAGTTGAACTAGATATGGCCCGTGTGTGTAGGAAGCACAGTTCTTTTGTTCTCAGCAAGCTCACTGTTCGGACCCCATAGGAAACACAGTAGAATAGAAGAGTGCTCTTTTCTCAAAGCAGAGTGTGTTTCTTGGAAGGCGAGCTAGCGTTTGTTTCCCAGTCCTAAATGGAGTTGAATCACATGCAGTTTCTGGTCCTACGAGCAAGGGATGTTTTCTGGTAAGAAAAGTCACTATTGCGCTCCCTTTGCCATACACAGTTCAAATAGCACTCGCGTCTTTTCACAGCAAGTACAGTGTATTGGACTGAAGAGGAGCTACTGTTCTTCTCAGTTTCCTAAGCAGAGTTGAACTAGATATGGCCCGTGTGTGTAGGAAGCACAGTTCTTTTGTTCTGAGCAAGCTCACTGTTCTGGCCCTATAGAAAACACAGAAGAGTAGAAGAGTGCTCTTTTCTCAGAAGCAGAGTTTGTTTCTTGTAAGGTGAGCTAGCGTTTGTTTCCCAGTCCTAAATGTAGTTGAATTTCATGCAGTTTCTTGTCCTATGAGCAAGAGTTGTTTTCTGGTAAGAAGAGTCACTATTGCGCTCCCATTGCCATACACAGTGCAAACAACACTCGCTACTGTTCTTTGAAAGTACAGTGTATTGGACAGAAGAGGAGCTACTGTTCTTGTCAGTTTCATAAGCAGAGTTGAACTAGATATGGCCCGTGTGTGTAGGAAGCACAGTTCTTTTGTTCTGAGCAAGCTCACTGTTCGGACCCCATAGGAAACACAGTAGAGTAGAAGAGTGCTATTTTCTCAAAAGCAGAGTGTGTTTCTTGTAAGGCTAGCTAGTGTTTGTTTCCCTGTCAGAAACAGATTTGAATCTCATGCCGTTTCTGGTCCGATGAGCAAGAGTTGTTTTCTGGTAAGAGGAGTCACTATTTCGCTCCCATTGCCATACAAAGTGCAAATAGGACTCGTGTCTGCGACCTGCAAGTACAGTGTATTGGACTGAAGAGGAGCTACTGTGCTTGTCAGTTTCCTAAGCAGAGTTGAACTAGATATGGCCCGTTTGTGTAGGAAGCACAATACTTTTGTTCTGAGAAAGCTCACTGTTCTGGCCCTATAGGAAACACAGTAGAGTAGAAGAGTGCTCTTTTCTCCAAAGCAGAGTGTGTTTCCTCTAAGGCGAGCTAGCGTTTGTTTCCCAGTCCTAAATGGAGTTGAACCACATGCAGTTTCTGGTCCCACGAGCAAGGGATGTTTTCTGGTAAGGAAAGTCACTATTGGGCTCCTTTTCTCATACGCAGTGCAAATAGCACTGGCCTCTGTTCCCAGCAAGTACAGTGTATTGGACTGAAGAAAAGCTACTGTTCTTGTCAGTTTCCTAAGCTGAGTTGAACTAGATATGGCCCGTGTGTGTAGGAAGCACAGTTCTTTTGTTCTGAGCAAGCTCACTGTTCTGGCCCTATAGGAAACACAGAAGAGTAGAAGAGTGCTCTTTTCTCAGAAGCAGAGTTTGTTTCTTGTAAGGTGAGCTAGCGTTTGTTTCCCAGTCCTAAATGGAGATGAATCACATGCAGTTTCTGGTCCTACGAAAAAGAGTTGTTTTCTGGTAAGAAGAGTCACTATTGCGCTCCCATTGCCACACACAGTGCAAATAGCACTCGTGTCTGCTCCCAACAAGTACAGTGTATTGGACTGAAGAGGATCTACTGTTCTTGTCAGTTTCCTAAGCAGAGTTGAACTAGATATAGCCCGTGTGTGTAGGAAGCACAGTTCTTTTGTTCTGAGCAAGCTCACTGTTCTGGCCCTATAGGAAACACAGTAGAGTAGAAGAATGCTCTTTTCTCAAAAGCAGAGCGTGTTTCTTGTAAGGAGAGCTAGCTTTTTTTTTCCAGTCCTAAATGGAGTTGAATCACATGCAGTTTTTGGTCCTAAGAGCAATGGATGTTTTCTGGTAAGGAAAGTCACTATTGTGCTCTCTTTGCCATACACTGTTCAAATAGCACTCGCGTCTGTTCCCAGCAAGTACAGTGTATTGGACTGTAGAGGAGCTACTGTTCTTGTCAGTTTCCTAAGCAGAGTTGAACTAGATATGGCCCGTGTGTGTAGGAAGCACAGGTCTTTTGTTCTGAGCAAGCTCACTGTTCGGACCACATAGGAAACACAGTAGAATAGAAGAGTGCTCTTTTCTCAAAAGCAGAGTATGTTTCTTGTAAGGCGAGCTAGCATTTGTTTCCCAGTCCTAAATGGACTTGAATCACATGCAGTTTCTGGTCCTACGAGCAAGAATTGTTTTCTGGTAAGAAGAGTCACTATTGCGCTCCCATTGACATACACAGGGCAAATAGCACTCGCGTCTGTTCCCAGCAAGTACAGTGTATTAGACAGAAGAGGAGCTACTGTTCTTGTCAGTTTCTTAAGCAGAGTTGAAGTAGATATGTCCCGTGTGTGTGAAGCACAGTTCTTTTGTTCTGAGCAAGCTCAATTTTCGGACACCATAGTAAACACAGTAGCGTAGAAGAGTGCTCTTTTCTCAAAAGCAGAGTGTGTTTCTTGTAAGGTGAGCTAGCGTTTGTTTCCCAGTCCTAAATGGAGTTGAATCACATGCAATTTTTGGTCCTACGAGCACGGGATGTTTTCTTGTAAGGAAAGTCACTATTGCGCTCCCTTTGCCATACACAGTTCAAATAGCCCTCGCGTCTTTTCCCAGCAAGTACAGTGTATTGGACTGAAGAGGAGCTAATGATCTTCTCAGTTTCTTAAGCAGAGTTGAACTAGATATGGCCCGTGTGTGCAGGAAGCACAGTTCTTTTGTTCTGAGCAAGCTCACTGTTCGGACCCCATAGGAAACACAGTAGAATAGAAGAGTGCTCTTTTCTCAAAAGCAGAGTGTGTTTCTTGGAAGGCGAGCTAGCATTTGTTTCCCAGTCCTAAATGGAGTTGAATCACATGCAGTTTCTGGTCCTACGAGCAAGGGATGTTTTCTGGTAAGAAAAGTCACTATTGCGCTCCCTTTGCCATACACAGTTCAAATAGCACTCGCGTCTTTTCCCAGCAAGTACAGTGTATTGGACTGAAGAGGAGCTACTGTTCTTCTCAGTTTCCTAAGCAGAGTTGAACTAGATATGGCCCGTGTGTGTAGGAAGCACAGTTCTTTTGTTCTGAGCAAGCTCACTGTTCTGGCCCTATAGAAAACACAGAAGAGTAGAAGAGTGCTCTTTTCTCAGAAGCAGAGTTTGTTTCTTGTAAGGTGAGCTAGCATTTGTTTCCCAGTCCTAAATGTAGTTGAATTTCATGCAGTTTCTTGTCCTATGAGCAAGAGTTGTTTTCTGGTAAGAAGAGTCACTATTGCACTCCCATTGCCATACTCAGTGCAAACAACACTCGCTACTGTTCTTTGAAAGTACAGTGTATTGGACAGAAGAGGAGCTACTGTTCTTGTCAGTTTCATAAGCAGAGTTGAACTAGATATGGCCCGTGTGTGTAGGAAGCACAGTTCTTTTGTTCTGAGCAAGCTCACTGTTCGGACCCCATAGGAAACACAGTAGAGTAGAAGAGTGCTATTTTCTCAAAAGCAGAGTGTGTTTCTTGTAAGGCTAGCTAGTGTTTGTTTCCCTGTCAGAAACAGATTTGAATCTCATGCCGTTTCTGGTCCGATGAGCAAGAGTTGTTTTCTGGTAAGAGGAGTCACTATTTCGCTCCCATTGCCATACAAAGTGCAAATAGGACTCGTGTCTGCGACCTGCAAGTACAGTGTATTGGACTGAAGAGGAGCTACTGTGCTTGTCAGTTTCCTAAGCAGAGTTGAACTAGATATGGCCCGTTTGTGTAGGAAGCACAATACTTTTGTTCTGAGCAAGCTCACTGTTCTGGCCCTATAGGAAACACAGTAGAGTAGAAGAGTGCTCTTTTCTCCAAAGCAGAGTGTGTTTCCTCTAAGGCGAGCTAGCGTTTGTTTCCCAGTCCTAAATGGAGTTGAATCACATGCAGTTTCTGGTCCTACGAAAAAGAGTTGTTTTCTGGTAAGAAGAGTCACTATTGTGCTACCATTGCCATACACAGTGCAAATAGCACTCGCGTCTGTTCCCAGCAAGTACAGTGTATTGGACAGAAGAGTAGCTACTGTTCTTGTCAGTTTTCTAAGCAGAGTTGAACTAGATATGGCCCGTGTGTGTGAAGCACAAATCTTTTGTTCTGAGCAAGCTCACTGTTCTGGCCCAATAGGAAACACAGAAGAGTAGAAGAGTGCTCTTTTCTCAAAAGCAGAGTGTGTTTCTTGATAGGAGAGCTAGCGTTTGTTTCCCAGGCCTAAATGGAATTCAATCACATGCAGTTTCTGGTCCTACGAGCAAGAGTTGTTTTCTGGTAAGAAGAGTCACTATTGCGCTCCCATTGCCACACACAGTGCAAATAGCACTCGTGTCTGTTCCCAGCAAGTACAGTGTATTAGACAGAAGAGGAGCTACTGTTCTTGTCAGTTTCTTAAGCAGAGTTGAAGTAGATATGTCCCGTGTGTGTGAAGCACAGTTCTTTTGTTCTGAGCAAGCTCAATTTTCGGACACCATAGTAAACACAGTAGCGTAGAAGAGTGCTCTTTTCTCAAAAGCAGAGTGTGTTTCTTGTAAGGTGAGCTAGCGTTTGTTTCCCAGTCCTAAATGGAGTTGAATCACATGCAATTTTTGGTCCTACGAGCACGGGATGTTTTCTTGTAAGGAAAGTCACTATTGCGCTCCCTTTGCCATACACAGTTCAAATAGCCCTCGCGTCTTTTCCCAGCAAGTACAGTGTATTGGACTGAAGAGGAGCTAATGATCTTCTCAGTTTCCTAAGCAGAGTTGAACTAGATATGGCCCGTGTGTGTAGGAAGCACAGTTCTTTTGTTCTGAGCAAGCTCACTGTTCGGACCACATAGGAAACACAGTAGAATAGAAGAGTGCTCTTTTCTCAAAAGCAGAGTATGTTTCTTGTAAGGCGAGCTAGCATTTGTTTCCCAGTCCTAAATGGACTTGAATCACATGCAGTTTCTGGTCCTACGAGCAAGAATTGTTTTCTGGTAAGAAGAGTCACTATTGCGCTCCCATTGACATACACAGGGCAAATAGCACTCGCGTCTGTTCCCAGCAAGTACAGTGTATTAGACAGAAGAGGAGCTACTGTTCTTGTCAGTTTCTTAAGCAGAGTTGAAGTAGATATGTCCCGTGTGTGTGAAGCACAGTTCTTTTGTTCTGAGCAAGCTCAATTTTCGGACACCCTAGTAAACACAGTAGCGTAGAAGAGTGCTCTTTTCTCAAAAACAGAGTGTGTTTCTTGTAATGTGAGCTAGCGTTTGTTTCCCAGTCCTAAATGGAGTTGAATCACATGCAATTTTTGGTCCTACGAGCACGGGATGTTTTCTTGTAAGGAAAGTCACTATTGCGCTCCCTTTGCCATACACAGTTCAAATAGCCCTCGCGTCTTTTCCCGGCAAGTACAGTGTATTGGACTGAAGAGGAGCTAATGATCTTCTCAGTTTCCTAAGCAGAGTTGAACTAGATATGGCCCGTGTGTGTAGGAAGCACAGTTCTTTTGTTCTGAGCAAGCTCACTGTTCGGACCCCATAGGAAACACAGTAGAATAGAAGAGTGCTCTTTTCTCAAAAGCAGAGTGTGTTTCTTGGAAGGCGAGCTAGCGTTTGTTTCCCAGTCCTAAATGGAGTTGAATCACATGCAGTTTCTGGTCCTACGAGCAAGGGATGTTTTCTGGTAAGAAAAGTCACTATTGTGCTCCCTTTGCCATACACAGTTCAAATAGCACTCGCGTCTTTTCCCAGCAAGTACAGTGTATTGGACTGAAGAGGAGCTACTGTTCTTCTCAGTTTCCTAAGCAGAGTTGAACTAGATATGGCCCGTGTGTGTAGGAAGCACAGTTCTTTTGTTCTGAGCAAGCTCACTGTTCTGGCCCTATAGAAAACACAGAAGAGTAGAAGAGTGCTCTTTTCTGAGAAGCAGAGTTTGTTTCTTGTAAGGTGAGCTAGCGTTTGTTTCTCAGTCCTAAATGTAGTTGAATTTCATGCAGTTTCTTGTCCTATGAGCAAGAGTTGTTTTCTGGTAAGAACAGTCACTATTGCGCTCCCATTGCCATACACAGTGCAAACAACACTCGCTACTGTTCTTTGAAAGTACAGTGTATTGGACAGAAGAGGAGCTACTGTTCTTGTCAGTTTCATAAGCAGAGTTGAACTAGATATGGCCCGTGTGTGTAGGAAGCACAGTTCTTTTGTTCTGAGCAAGCTCACTGTTCGGACCCCATAGGAAACACAGTAGAGTAGAAGAGTGCTATTTTCTCAAAAGCAGAGTGTGTTTCTTGTAAGGCTAGCTAGTGTTTGTTTCCCTGTCAGAAACAGATTTGAATCTCATGCCGTTTCTGGTCCGATGAGCAAGAGTTGTTTTCTGGTAAGAGGAGTCACTATTTCGCTCCCATTGCCATACAATGTGCAAATAGGACTCGTGTCTGCGACCTGCAAGTACAGTGTATTGGACTGAAGAGGAGCTACTGTGCTTGTCAGTTTCCTAAGCAGAGTTGAACTAGATATGGCCCGTTTGTGTAGGAAGCACAATACTTTTGTTCTGAGCAAGCTCACTGTTCTGGCCCTATAGGAAACACAGTAGAGTAGAAGAGTGCTCTTTTCTCCAAAGCAGAGTGTGTTTCCTCTAAGGCGAGCTAGCGTTTGTTTCCCAGTCCTAAATGGAGTTGAATCACATGCAGTTTCTGGTCCTACGAAAAAGAGTTGTTTTCTGGTAAGAAGAGTCACTATTGTGCTACCATTGCCATACACAGTGCAAATAGCACTCGCGTCTGTTCCCAGGAAGTACAGTGTATTGGACAGAAGAGTAGCTACTGTTCTTGTCAGTTTCCTAAGCAGAGTTGAACTAGATATGGCCCGTGTGTGTGAAGCACAAATCTTTTGTTCTGAGCAAGCTCACTGTTCTGGCCCAATAGGAAACACAGAAGAGTAGAAGAGTGCTCTTTTCTCAAAAGCAGAGTGTGTTTCTTGTAAGGAGAGCTAGCGTTTGTTTCCCAGGCCTAAATGGAATTCAATCACATGCAGTTTCTGGTCCTACGAGCAAGAGTTGTTTTCTGGTAAGAAGAGTCACTATTGCGCTCCCATTGCCACACACAGTGCAAATAGCACTCGTGTCTGCTCCCAACAAGTACAGTGTATTGGACTGAAGAGGAGCTACTGTTCTTGTCAGTTTCCTAAGCAGAGTTGAACTAGATATAGCCCGTGTGTGTAGGAAGCACAGTTATTTTGTTCTGAGCAAGCTCACTGTTCTGGCCCTATAGGAAACACAGTAGAGTAGAAGAGTGCTCTTTTCTCAAAAGCAGAGTGTATTTCTTGTAAGGCGAGCTAGCGTTTGTTTCCCAGTCCTAAATGGAGTTGAATCACATGCAGTTTCTGGTCCTACAAGCAAGAGTTGTTTTCTGGTAAGAAGAGTCACTATTGCGCTCCCATTGCCATACACAGTACAAATAGCACTGGCGTCTGTACCCAGCATGTACAGTGTATTGGACTGAAGAGGATCTATTGTTCTTGTCAGTATCCTAAGCAGAATTGAACTAGATATGACCCGTGTGTGTAGGAAGCACTGTTCTTTTGTTCTGAGCAAGCTCAGTGTTCTGGCCCTATAGGAAACACAGTAGAGTTGAAGAGTGCTCTTTTCTCAAAAGCAGAGTGTGTTTCTTCTAAGGCGAACTAGCATTTGTTTCCAAGTCCTAAATGGTGTTGAATCACTTGCAGTTTCTGGTCCTACAAGAAAGAGTTGTTTTCTGGTAAGAAGAGTCACTATAGAGCTCCCATTACCATACACAGGGTAAATAGCTCTCGCGTCTGTCCCAGCATGTACAGTGTATTGCACTGAAGAGGATCTACTGTTCTTGTCAGTTACCTAAGCAGAGTTGAACTAGATATGGCCCGTGTGTGTAGGAAGCACAGTTCTTTTGTTCTGAGCAAGCTCACTGTTCGGACACCATAGGAAACACAGTAGAATAGAAGAGTGCTCTTTTCTCAAAAGCAGAGTGTGTTTCTTGTAAGGCTAGCTAGTGTTTGTTTCCCAGTCAGAAACAGATTTGAATCTCATGAGTTTCTGGTCCTACGAGCAAGAGTTGTTTTCTGGTAAGAGGAGTCACTATTTCGCTCCCATTGCCATACACAGTGCAAATAGGACTCGCGTCTGTTCCCAGCATGTACAGTGTATTGCACTGAAGAGGATCTACTGTTCTTGTCAGTTACCTAAGCAGAGTTGAACTAGATATGGCCCGTGTGTGTCGGAAGCACAGTTCTTTTGTTCTGAGCAAGCTCATTGTTCAGACCCCATAAGAAACACAGTAGAATATAAGAGTGCTCTTTTCTCAAAAGCAGAGTGTGTTTCTTGTAAGGCGAGCTAGCGTTTGTTTCCCAGTCCAAAATGGAGTTGAATCACATGCAGTTTCTCGTCCTACAAGCAAGGGATGTTTTCTGGTAAGGAAAGTGACTATTGTGCTCCCTTTGCCATAAACAGTGCAAATAGCAGTCACGTCTGTTCCCAGCAAGTACAGTGTATTGGACTGAAGAGGAGCTACTGTTCTTGTCAGTTTCCTAAGCAGAGTTGAACTAGATATGGCCCGTGTGTGTAGGAAGCACAGTTCTTTTGTTCTGAGCAAGCTCACTGTTCTGGCCCTATAGAAAACACAGAAGAGTAGAAGAGTGCTCTTTTCTCAGAAGCAGAGTTTGTTTCTTGTAAGGCGAGCTAGCGTTTGTTTCCCAGTCCTAAATGTAGTTGAATTTCATGCAGTTTCTTGTCCTATGAGCAAGATTTGTTTTCTGGTAAGAAGAGTCACTATTTCGTTCCCATTGCCATACACAGTGCAAACAACACTCGCTACTGTTCTTTGAAAGTACAGTGTATTGGACAGAAGAGGAGCTACTGTTCTTGTCAGTTTCATAAGCAGAGTTGAACTAGATATGGCCCGTGTGTGTAGGAAGCACAGTTCTTTTGTTCTGAGCAAGCTCACTGTTCGGACCCCATAGGAAACACAGTAGAGTAGAAGAGTGCTATTTTCTCAAGAGCAGAGTGTGTTTCTTGTAAGGCTAGCTAGTGTTTGTTTCCCTGTCAGAAACAGATTTGAATCTCATGCCGTTTCTGGTCCGATGAGCAAAAGTTGTTTTCTGGTAGGAGGAGTCACTATTTCGCTCCCATTGCCATACAAAGTGCAAATAGGACTCGTGTCTGCGACCTGCAAGTACAGTGTA
The DNA here is from genome assembly GCF_949786415.1 of Peromyscus eremicus. Lineage (NCBI taxonomy): Eukaryota > Metazoa > Chordata > Mammalia > Rodentia > Cricetidae > Peromyscus > Peromyscus eremicus. Next base: position 113,661 of record NW_026734781.1, on the reverse strand, counting down.
TTGGACTGAAGAGGAGCTACTGTGCTTGTCAGTTTCCTAAGCAGAGTTGAACTAGATATGGCCCGTTTGTGTAGGAAGCACAATACTTTTGTTCTGAGCAAGCTCACTGTTCTGGCCCTATAGGAAACACAGTAGAGTAGAAGAGTGCTCTTTTCTCCAAAGCAGAGTGTGTTTCCTCTAAGGCGAGCTAGCGTTTGTTTCCCAGTCCTAAATGGAGTTGAACCACATGCAGTTTCTGGTCCCACGAGCAAGGGATGTTTTCTGGTAAGGAAAGTCACTATTGTGCTCCCTTTCTCATACGCAGTGCAAATAGCACTGGCCTCTGTACCCAGCAAGTACAGTGTATTGGACTGAAGAAGAGCGACTGTTCTTGTCAGTTTCCTAAGCTGAGTTGAACTAGATATGGCCCGTGTGTGTAGGAAGCACAGTTCTTTTGTTCTGAGCAAGCTCACTGTTCTGGCCCTATAGGAAACACAGAAGAGTAGAAGAGTGCTCTTTTCTCAGAAGCAGAGTTTGTTTCTTGTAAGGTGAGCTAGCGTTTGTTTCCCAGTCCTAAATGGAGATGAATCACATGCAGTTTCTGGTCCTACGAAAAAGAGTTGTTTTCTGGTAAGAAGAGTCACTATTGTGCTACCATTGCCATACACAGTGCAAATAGCACTCGCGTCTGTTCCCAGCAAGTACAGTGTATTGGACAGAAGAGTAGCTACTGTTCTTGTCAGTTTCCTAAGCAGAGTTGAACTAGATATGGCCCGTGTGTGTGAAGCACAAATCTTTTGTTCTGAGCAAGCTCACTGTTCTGGCCCAATAGGAAACACAGAAGAGTAGAAGAGTGCTCTTTTCTCAAAAGCAGAGTGTGTTTCTTGTAAGGAGAGCTAGCGTTTGTTTCCAAGGCCTAAATGGAATTCAATCACATGCAGTTTCTGGTCCTACGAGCAAGAGTTGTTTTCTGGTAAGAAGAGTCACTATTGCGCTCCCATTGCCACACACAGTGCAAATAGCACTCGTGTCTGCTCCCAACAAGTACAGTGTATTGGACTGAAGAGGAGCTACTGTTCTTGTCAGTTTCCTAAGCAGAGTTGAACTAGATATAGCCCGTGTGTGTAGGAAGCACAGTTATTTTGTTCTGAGCAAGCTCACTGTTCTGGCCCTATAGGAAACACAGTAGAGTAGAAGAATGCTCTTTTCTCAAAAGCAGAGCGTGTTTCTTGTAAGAAGAGCTAGCGTTTGTTTCCCAGTCCTAAATGGAGTTGAATCACATGCAGTTTTTGGTCCTAAGAGCAATGGGTGTTTTCTGGTAAGGAAAGTCACTATTGTGCTCTCTTTGCCATACACTGTTCAAATAGCACTCGCGTCTGTTCCCAGCAAGTACAGTGTATTGGACTGTAGAGGAGCTACTGTTCTTGTCAGTTTCCTAAGCAGAGTTGAACTAGATATGGCCCGTGTGAGTAGGAAGCACAGGTCTTTTGTTCTGAGCAAGCTCACTGTTCGGACCACATAGGAAACACAGTAGAATAGAAGAGTGCTCTTTTCTCAAAAGCAGAGTATGTTTCTTGTAAGGCGAGCTAGCATTTGTTTCCCAGTCCTAAATGGACTTGAATCACATGCAGTTTCTGGTCCTACGAGCAAGAATTGTTTTCTGGTAAGAAGAGTCACTATTGCGCTCCCATTGACATACACAGGGCAAATAGCACTCGCGTCTGTTCCCAGCAAGTACAGTGTATTAGACAGAAGAGGAGCTACTGTTCTTGTCAGTTTCTTACGCAGAGTTGAAGTAGATATGTCCCGTGTGTGTGAAGCACAGTTCTTTTGTTCTGAGCAAGCTCAATTTTCGGACATCATAGTAAACACAGTAGCGTAGAAGAGTGCTCTTTTCTCAAAAGCAGAGTGTGTTTCTTGTAAGGTGAGCTAGCATTTGTTTCCCAGTCCTAAATGGAGTTGAATCACATGCAATTTTTGGTCCTACGAGCACGGGATGTTTTCTTGTAAGGAAAGTCACTATTGCGCTCCCTTTGCCATACACAGTTCAAATAGCCCTCGCGTCTTTTCCCAGCAAGTACAGTGTATTGGACTGAAGAGGAGCTAATGATCTTCTCAGTTTCCTAAGCAGAGTTGAACTAGATATGGCCCGTGTGTGTAGGAAGCACAGTTCTTTTGTTCTGAGCAAGCTCACTGTTCGGACCCCATAGGAAACACAGTAGAATAGAAGAGTGCTTTTTTCTCAAAAGCAGAGTGTATTTCTTGTAAGGCGAGCTAGCGTTTGTTTCCCAGTCCTAAATTGAGTTCAATCACATGCAGTTTCTGGTCCTATGAGCTAGAGTTGTTTTATGGTAAGAAGAGTCACTATTGCGCTCCCATTGTCATACACAGGGCAAATAGCACTGGCGTCTGTTCCCAGCATGTAAAGTATTGGACTGAAGTGGATCTACTCTTCTTGTCAGTTTCCTAAGCAGAGTTGAACTAGATATGGCCCGTGTGTGTAGGAAGCACAGTTCTTTTGTTCTGAGCTAGCTCACTCTTCTGGCCTATAGGAAACACAGTAGAGTAGAAGAGTGCTCTTTTCTCAAAAGCAGAGTGTGTTTTTTGTAACGCGAGCTTGCGTTTGTTTCCCAGTCCTAAATGGAGTTGAATCACATGCAGTTTCTATTCCTACGAGCAAGAGTTATTTTCTGGAAAGGAAAGTCACTATTGTGCTCCCTTTGCCATACGCAGTGCAAATAGCACTCGCGTCTGTTCCCAGCAAGTACAGTGTATTGGACTGAAGAGGAGCTACTGTTCTTGTCAGTTTCCTAAGCAGAGTTGAACTAGATATGGCCCGTGTGTGTAGGAAGCACAGTTCTTTTGTTCTGAGCAAGCTCACTGTTCTGGCCCTATAGGAAACACAGTAGAGTAGAAGTGTGCTCTTTTCTCCAAAGCAGAGTGTGTTTCTTCTAAGGCGAACTAGCGTTTGTTTCCAAGTCCTAAATGGAGTTGAATCACATGCAGTTTCTGGTCCTACAAGAAAGAGTTGTTTTCTGGTAAGAAGAGTCACTATAGAGCTCCCATTACCATTAACAGGGTAAATAGCTCTCGCGTCTGTCCCAGCATGTACAGTGTATTGCACTGAAGAGGATCTACTGTTCTTGTCAGTTACCTAAGCAGAGTTGAACTAGATATGGCCCGTGTGTGTAGGAAGCACAGTTCTTTTGTTCTGAGCAAGCTCACTGTTCGGACACCATAGTAAACACAGTAGAATAGAAGAGTGCTCTTTTCTCAAAAGCAGAGTGTGTTTCTTGTAAGGCTAGCTAGTGTTTGTTTCCCAGTCAGAAGCAGATTTGAATCTCATGAGTTTCTGGTCCTACGAGCAAGAGTTGTTTTCTGGTAAGAGGAGTCACTATTTCGCTCCCATTGCCATACACAGTGCAAATAGGACTCGCGTCTGTTCCCAGCATGTACAGTGTATTGCACTGAAGAGGATCTACTGTTCTTTTCAGTTACCTAAGCAGAGTTGAACTAGATATGGCCCGTGTGTGTAGGAAGCACAGGTCTTTTGTTCTGAGCAAGCTCACTGTTCGGACCACATAGGAAACACAGTAGAATAGAAGACTGCTCTTTTCTCAAAAGCAGAGTATGTTTCTTGTAAGGCGAGCTAGCATTTGTTTCCCAGTCCTAAATGGACTTGAATCACATGCAGTTTCTGGTCCTACGAGCAAGAATTGTTTTCTGGTAAGAAGAGTCACTATTGCGCTCCCATTGACATACACAGGGCAAATAGCACTCGCGTCTGTTCCCAGCAAGTACAGTGTATTAGACAGAAGAGGAGCTACTGTTCTTGTCAGTTTCTTAAGCAGAGTTGAAGTAGATATGTCCCGTGTGTGTGAAGCACAGTTCTTTTGTTCTGAGCAAGCTCAATTTTCGGACACCATAGTAAGCACAGTAGTGTAGAAGAGTGCTCTTTTCTCAAAAGCAGAGTGTGTTTCTTGTAAGGTGAGCTAGCGTTTGTTTCCCAGTCCTAAATGGAGTTGAATCACATGCAATTTTTGGTCCTACGAGCACGGGATGTTTTCTTGTAAGGAAAGTCACTATTGCGCTCCCTTTGCCATACACAGTTCAAATAGCCCTCGCGTCTTTTCCCAGCAAGTACAGTGTATTGGACTGAAGAGGAGCTAATGTTCTTCTCAGTTTCCTAAGCAGAGTTGAACTAGATATGGCCCGTGTGTGTAGGAAGCACAGTTCTTTTGTTCTGAGCAAGCTCACTGTTCGGACCACATAGGAAACACAGTAGAATAGAAGAGTGCTCTTTTCTCAAAAGCAGAGTGTGTTTCTTGGAAGGCGAGCTAGCGTTTGTTTCCCAGTCCTAAATGGAGTTGAATCACATGCAGTTCCTGGTCCTACGAGCAAGGGATGTTTTCTGGTAAGAAAAGTCACTATTGCGCTCCCTTTGCCATACACAGTGCAAATAGCACTCGCGTCTTTTCGCAGCAAGTACAGTGTATTGGACTGAAGAGGAGCTACTGTTCTTCTCAGTTTCCTAACTAGAGTTGAAGTAGATATGGCCTGTGTATGTAGGAAGCACAGTTCTTTGGTTCTGAGCAAGCTCACTCTTCTGGCCTATAGAAAACACAGTAGAGTAGAAGAGTGCTCTTTTCTCAACAGCAGAGTGTGTTTCTTGTAAGGCTAGCTAGTTTTTGTTTCCCAGTCAGAAACGGAGTTGAATCCCATGCAGTTTTTGCTCCTACGAGCAAGGGTTGTTTTCTGGTAAGAAGAGTCACTATTGCGCTCCCATTGCCATACACACTGCAAATAGCACTCGCGTCTGCTCCCAGCAAGTACAGTGTATTGGACTGAAGAGGAGCTATTGTTCTTGTCAGTTTCCTAAGCAGAGTTGAACTAGATATAGCACGTGTGTGTAGGAAGCAAAGTTCTTTTGTTCTGAGCAAGCTCACTGTTCTTGCCCTATAGGAAACACAGTAGAGTAGAAGAGTGCTCTTTTCTCAAAAGCAGAGTGTGTTTCTTGTAAGGCGAGCTAGCGTTTGTTTCCCAGTCCTAAATGGAGTTGAATCATGTGCAGTTTCTGTCCTAAGAGCAAGAGTTGTTTTCTGGAAAGCAAAGTCACTATTGTGCTCCCTTTGCCATACACAGTTCAAATAGCACTCGCGTCTGTTCCCAGCATGTACAGTCTATTGGACTGAAGAGTTTCTACTGTTCTTGTCAGTTTCCTAAGCAGAATTGAACAAGATATGGCCCGTGTGTGTAGGAAGCACAGTTCTTTTGTTCTGAGCAAGCTCACATTTCGAACCCCATAGGAAAAACAGTAGAGTAGACGAGTGCATTTTTTTCAAAGGCAGAGTGTGTTTCATGTAAGGCGAGCTAGCGTTTGTTTCCCAGTCCTAAATGGAGTTGAATCACATGCAGTTTCCGTTCCTACAAGGAAGAGTTGTTTTCTGGTAAGGAAAGTCACTATTGCGCTCCCTTTGCCATACACAGTGCAAATAGCACTCGCGTCTGTTCCCAGCAAGTACAGTGTATTGGACTGAAGAGGAGCTACTGTTCTTGTCAGTTTCCTAAGCAGAATTGAACTAGATATGGCCCGTGTGTATAGGAAGCACAGCTCTTTTGTTCTGAGCAAGCTCACTGTTTGGACCCCATAGGAAACACAGTAGAGTAGAAGAGTGCTCTTTTCTCAAAAGCAGAGTGTGTTTCTTGGTAAGGCGAGCTAGCGTTTGTTTCCCAGTCCTAAATGGAGTTGAATCACATGCAGTTTCTGGTCCTACGAGCAAGAGTTGTTTTCTGGTAAGAAGAGTCACTATTGCGCTCCCATTGCCATACACAGTGCAAATAGCACTGGCGTCTGTACCCAGCATGTACAGTGTATTGGACTGAAGAGGATCTACTGTTCTTGTCAGTTTCCTAAGCAGAATTGAACTAGATATGGCCCGTGTGTAGGAAGCACAGTTCTTTTGTTCTGAGCAAGCTCACTGTTCTGGCCCTATAGGAAACACAGTAGAGTAGAATAGCGCTCTTTTCTCGAAAGCATAGTGTGTTTCTTGTAAGGCGAGCTAGCGTTTGTTTCGTAGTCCAAATGGAGTTGAATCACATGCAGTTTCCGGTCCTACGAGCAAGAGTTTTTCTTTTAATAAGAGTCACTATTGTGCTCCCATTGTCATACTCAGGGCAAATAGCACTGGCCTCTGTTCCCAGCATGTGCAGTGTATTGGACTGAAGAGGATCTACTGTTCTTGTCAGGTTCCTAAGCAGAGTTGAACTAGATAGGGCCCGTGTGTGTAGAAAGCACAGTTCTTTTGTTCTGAGCAAGCTCACTCTTGTGGCCATATAGGAAACACAGAAGAGTAGAAGAGTGCTCTTTTCTCAAAAGCAGAGTGTGTTTCTTGTAAGGCGAGCTAGCGTTTGTTTCCTAGTCCTAAATGGAGTTGAATCACATGCAGTTTCTGGTCCTACGAGCAAGAGTTTTTTTCTGGTAAGAAGAGTCACTATTGTGCTACCATTGCCATACACAGTGCAAATAGCACTCGCTTCTGTTCCCATAAGTACAGTGTATTGGACAGAAGAGGAGCTACTATTCTTGTCAGTTTCTTAAGCAGAGTTGAAGTAGATATGTCCCCTGTGTGTGAAGCACAGTTCTTTTGTTCTGAGCAAACTCACTTTTCGGATCCCATAGTAAACACAGTAGAGTAGAAGAGTGCTCTCTTCTCAACAGCAGAGTGTGTTTCTCGTAAGGCTAGCTAGTGTTTGTTTCCCAGTCAGAAACGGAGTTGAATCCCATGCAGTTTTTGCTCCTACGAGCAAGTGTTGTTTTCTGGTAAGAAGAGTCACTATTGCGCTCCCATTGCCATACACACTGCAAATAGCACTCGCGTCTGCTCCCAGCAAGTACAGTGTATTGGACTGAAGAGGAGCTACTGTTCTTGTCAGTTTCCTAAGCAGAGTTGAACTAGATATAGCACGTGTGTGTAGGAAGCACAGTTCTTTTGTTCTGAGCAAGCTCACTGTTCTTGCACTATAGGAAACACAGTAGAGTAGAAGAGTGCTCTTTAATCAAAAGCAGAGTGTGTTTCTTTTAAGGAGAGCTAGCGTTTGTTTCCCAGGCCTAAATGGAATGCAATCACATGCAGTTTCTGGTCCTACGAGCAAGAGTTGTTTTCTGGTAAGAAGAGTCACTATTGCGCTCCCATTGCCACACACAGTGCAAATAGCACTCGAGTCTGCTCCCAACAAGTACAGTGTATTGGACTGAAGAGGAGCTACTGTTCTTGTCAGTTTCCTAAGCAGAGTTGAACTAGATATAGCCCGTGTTTGTAGGAAGCACAGTTCTTTTGTTCTGAGCAAGCTCACTGTTCTGGCCTTATAGGAAACACAGTAGAGTAGAAGAATGTTCTTTTCTCAAAAGCAGAGCATGTTTCTTGTAATGAGAGCTAGCGTTTGTTTCCCAGTCCTAAATGGAGTTGAATCACATGCAGTTTTTGGTCCTAACAGCAATGGATGTTTTCTGGTAAGGAAAGTCACTATTGTGCTCTCTTTGCCATACACTGTTCAAATAGCACTCGCGTCTGTTCCCAGCAAGTACAGTGTATTGGACTGTAGAGGAGCTACTGTTCTTGTCAGTTTCCTAAGCAGAGTTGAACTAGATATGTCCCGTGTGTGTAGGAAGCACAGGTCTTTTGTTCTGAGCAAGCTCACTGTTCGGACCACATAGGAAACACAGTAGAATAGAAGAGTGCTCTTTTCTCAAAAGCAGAGTATGTTTCTTGTAAGGCGAGCTAGCATTTGTTTCCCAGTCCTAAATGGACTTGAATCACATGCAGTTTCTGGTACTACGAGCAAGAATTGTTTTCTGGTAAGAAGAGTCACTATTGCGCTCCCATTGACATACACAGGGCAAATAGCACTCGCGTCTGTTCCCAGCAATTACAGTGTATTGAACTGAAGAGGAGCTACTTTTTTTCTCAGTTTCCTAAGCAGAGTTGAACTAGATATGGCCTGTGTGTGTAGGAAGCACAGTTCTTTGGTTCTGAGCAAGCTCACTCTTCTGGCCTATAGAAAACACAGTAGAGTAGAAGAGTCCTATTTTCTCAAAAGCAGAGTGTGTTTCTTGTAAGGCGAGCTAGCGTTTGGTTCCCAGTCCTAAATGGAGTTGATTCACATGCAGTTTCTGGTCCTACGAGCAAGAGTTTTTTTCTGGTAAGAAGAATCACTATTGTGCTACCATTGCCATACACAGTGCAAATAGCACTCGCGTCTGTTCCCAGCAAGTACAGTGTATTGGACAGAAGAGGAGCTACTGTTCTTGTCAGTTTCCTAAGCAGAGTTGAACTAGATATGTCCCCTGTGTGTGAAGCACAGTTCTTTTGTTCTGAGCAAGCTCACATTTCGAACCCCATAGGAAAAACAGTACAGTAGAAGAGTGCATTTTTTTTCAAAGGCAGAGTGTGTTTCTTGTAAGGCGAGCTAGCATTTGTTTCGCAGTCCTAAATGGAGTTGAATCACATGCCGTTTCCGTTCCTACAAGCAAGAGTTGTTTTCTGGTAAGGAAAGTCACTATTGCGCTCCCTTTGCCATACACAGTGCAAATAGCACTCGCGTCTGTTCCCAGCAAGTACAGTGTATTGGACTGAAGAGGAGCTACTGTTCTTGTCAGTTTCCTAAGCAGAATTGAACTAGATATGGCCCGTGTGTGTAGGAAGCACGGTTCTTTTGTTCTGAGCAAGCTCACTGTTTGGACACCATAGGAAACACAGTAGAGTAGAAGAGTGCTCTTTTCTCAAAAGCAGAGTGTATTTCTTGTAAGGCGAGCTAGCGTTTGTTTCCCAGTCCTAAATGGAGTTGAATCACATGCAGTTTCTGGTCCTACAAGCAAGAGTTGTTTTCTGGTAAGAAGAGTCACTATTGCGCTCCAATTGCCATACACAGTGCAAATAGCACTGGCATCTGTACCCAGCATGTACAGTGTATTGGACTGAAGAGGATCTATTGTTCTTGTCAGTATCCTAAGCAGAATTGAACTAGATATGACCCGTGTGTGTAGGAATCACTGTTCTTTTGTTCTGAGCAAGCTCAGTGTTCTGGCCCTATAGGAAACACAGTAGAGTAGAAGAGTGCTCTTTTCTCAAAAGCAGAGTGTGTTTCTTGTAAGGCGAGCTAGCGTTTGTTTCCCAGTCCTAAATGGAGTTGAATCACATGCAGTTTCTGGTCCTACGAGCAAGAGTTTTTTCTGGTAATAAGAGTCACTATTGCGCTCCCATTGCCATACACAGTGCAAATAGCACTGGCATCTGTACCCAGCATGTACAGTGTATTGGACTGAAGAGGATCTACTGTTCTTGTCAGGTTCCTAAGCAGAGTTGAACTAGATATGGCCCATGTGTGTAGGAAGCACAGTTCTTTTGTACTCAGCAAGCTCACTCTTCTGGCCCTATAGGAAACACAGTAGAGTAGAAGAGTGCTCTTTAATCAAAAGCAGAGTGTGTTTCTTGTAAGGAGAGCTAGCGTTTGTTTCCCAGTCCTAAATGGAGTTGAATCACATGCAATTTCCGTTCCTATGAGCAAGAGTTGTTTTCTGGTAAGGAAAGTAACTATTGCGCTCCCATTGCCATACACAGTGCAAATAGCACTCGCGTCTGTTCCCAGCAAGTACAGTGTATTGGACTGAAGAGGAGCTACTGTTCTTGTCAGTTTCCTTAGCAGAATTGAACTAGATATGGCCCGTGTGTGTAGGAAGCACAGTTCTTTTGTTCTGAGCAAGCTCACTGTTTGGACCCCATAGGAAACACAGTAGAGTAGAAGAGTGCTCTTTTCTCAAAAGCAGAGTGTGTTTCTTGTAAGGCGAGCTAGCGTTTGTTTCCCAGTCCTAAATGGAGTTGAATCACATGCAGGTTCTGGTCATATGAGCAAGAGTTGCTTTCTGGTAAGAAGAGTCACTATTGCGCTCCCATTGCCAGACACAGTGCAAATAGCACTGGCCTCTGTACCCAGCATGTACAGTGTATTGGACTGAAGAGGATCTACTGTTCTTTTCAGTTTCCTAAGCAGAGTTGAACTAGATATGGCCCGTGTGTGTAGGAAGCACAGTTCTTTTGTTCTGAGCAAGCTCACTGTTCAGACCCCACAGGAAACACAGTAGAGTAGAAGAGTGCTCTTTTCTCAAAAGCAGAGTGTGTTTCTTGTAAGGCGAGCTAGCGTTTGTTTCCCAGTCCTAAATGGAGTTGAATCACATGCAGTTTCTGGTCCTACGAGCAAGAGTTGTTTTCTGGTAAGAAGAGTCACTATTGCGCTCCCATTGTCACACACAGGGCAAATAGCACTGGCGTCTGTTCCCAGCATGTACAGTCTATAGGACTGAAGAGGTTCTACTGTTCTTGTCAGGTTCCTAAGCAGAATTGAACAAGATATGGCCCGTGTGTGTAGGAAGCACAGTTCTTTTGTTCAAAGCAAGCTCACATTTCCAACCCCATAGGAAACACAGTAGAGTAGAAGAGTGCATTTTTCTCAAAGACAGATTGTGTTTCTTGTAAGGCGAGCTAGCATTTAATTCCCAGTGTTAAATGGAGTTGAATTACACATGAAGTTTCTGGTCCTACCAGCAAGAGTTGTTTCCTGGTAAGAAGAGTCACTATTGCGCTCCCTTTGCCATACACAGTGCATATAGTCCTCTCGTCTGTTCCCAGCAAGTACAGTGTATTGGACTGAAGAGGAGCTACTGTTCTTGTCAGTTTCCTAAGCAGAGTTGAACAAGATATGGCCCATGTGTGTAGGAAGCACAGTTCTTTTGTACTCAGCAAGCTCACTCTTCTGGCCCTATAGGAAACACAGTAGAGTAGAAGAGTGCTCTTTCCTCAAAAGCAGACTGTGTTTTTTGTAAGGCGAGCTAGCGTTTGTTTTGCAGTCCTAAATGGAGTTGAATCACATGCAGTTTCCGTTCCTATGAGCAAGAGTTGTTTTCTGGTAAGGAAAGTCACTATTGCGCTCCCATTGCCATACACAGTGCAAATAGCACTCGCGTCTGTTCCCAGCAAGTACAGTGTATTGGCCTGAAGAGGAGCTACTGTTCTTCTCTGTTTCCTAAGCAGAATTGAACTAGATATGGCCCGTGTGTGTAGGAAGCACAGTTCTTTTGTTCTGAGCAAGCTCACTGTTTGGACCCCATAGGAAACACAGTAGAGTAGAAGAGTGCTCTTTTCTCAAAAGCAGAGTGAGTTTCTTGTAAGGCGAGCTAGCGTTTGTTTCCCAGTCCTAAATGGAGTTGAATCACATGCAGTTTCTGGTCCTACGAGCAAGAGTTTTTTCTTTTAATAAGAGTCACTATTGTGCTCCCATTATCATACTCAGGGCAAATAGCACTGGCCTCTGTTCCCAGCATGTACAGTGTATTGGACTGAAGAGGATCTACTGTTCTTGTCAGGTTCCTAAGCAGAGTTGAACTAGATATGGCCCATGTGTGTAGGAATCACAGTTCTTTTGTACTCAGCAAGCTCAATGTTCTGGTCCTATAGGAAACACAGTAGAGTAGAAGAGTGCTCTTTAATCAAAAGCAAAGTGTGTTTCTTGTAAGGGGAGCCAGCGTTTGTTTCCCAGTTTTAAATGGAGTTGAATCACATGCAGTTTCCGTTCCTACGAGCAAGAGTTGTTTTCTGGTAAGGAAAGTCACTATTGCGCTCCCATTGCCATACACAGTGCAAATAGCATTCGCGTCTGTTCCCAGCAAGTACAGTGTATTGGACTGAAGAGGAGATACTGTTCTTGTCAGTTTCCTAAGCAGAATTGAACTAGATATAGCCCGTGTTTGTAGGAAGCACAGTTTCTTTGTTGTGAGCAAGCTCACTGTTTGGACACCATAGGAAACAAAGTAGAGTAGAAGAGTGCTCTTTTCTCAAAAGCAGAGTGTGTTTCTGTAAGGCGAGCTAGCGTTTGTTTCCCAGTCCTAAATGGAGTTGAATCACATGCAGTTTCTGGTCCTAAGAGCAAGAGTTGTTTTCTGGTAAGAAGAGTCACTATTGCGCTCCCATTGCCATACACAGTGCAAATAGCACTGGCGACTGTACCCAGCATGTACAGCGTTTTGGACTTAAGAGGATCTACTGTTCTTGTCAGTTTCCTAAGCAGAGTTGAACTAGATATGGCCCGTGTGTGTAGGAAGCACAGTTCATTTGTTCTGAGCAAGCTCACTGTTCTGGCCCTATAGGAAACACAGTAGAGTAGAAGAGTGCTCTTTCCTCAAAAGCAGACTGTGTTTTTTGTAAGGCGAGCTAGCATTTGTTTCGCAGTCCTAAATGGAGTTGAATCACATGCAGTTTCCGTTCCTACGAGCAAGAGTTGTTTTCTGGTAAGGAAAGTCACTATTGCGCTCCCTTTGCCATACACAGTGCAAATAGCACTCGCGTCTGTTCCCAGCAAGTACAGTGTATTGGACTGAAGAGGAGCTACTGTTCTTGTCAGTTTCCTTAGCAGAATTGAACTAGATATGGCCCGTGTGTGTAGGAAGCACAGTTCTTTTGTTCTGAGCAAGCTCACGTTTGGACCCCATAGGAAACACAGTAGAGTAGAAGAGTGCTCTTTTCTCAAGAGCAGAGTGTGTTTCTTGTAAGGCGAGCTAGCGTTTGTTTTCCAGTCCTAAATGGAGTTGAATCACATGCAGTTTCTGGTCATATGAGCAAGAGTTGCTTTCTGGTAAGAAGAGTCACTATTGCACTCCCATTGCCATACACAGTGCAAATAGCACTGGCCTCTGTACCCAGCAAGTACAGTGTATTGGACTGAAGAGGATCTACTGTTCTTTTCAGTTTCCTAAGCAGAGTTGAACTAGATATGGCCCATGTGTGGAGGAAGCACAGTTCTTTTGTTCTGAGCAAGCTCACTGTTCAGACCCCACAGGAAACACAGTAGAGTAGAAGAGTGCTCTTTTCTCAAAAGCAGAGTGTGTTTCTTGTAAGGCGAGCTAGCGTTTGTTTCCCAGTCCTAAATGGAGTTGATTCACATGCAGTTTCTGGTCCTACGAGCAAGAGTTGTTTTCTTGTAAGAAGAGTCACTATTGCGCTCCCATTGTCACACACAGGGCAAATAGCACTGGCGTCTGTTCCCAGCATGTACAGTCTATAGGACTAAAGAGGTTCTACTGTTCTTGTCAGTTTCCTAAGCAGAATTGAACAAGATATGGCCCGTGTGTGTAGGAAGCACAGTTCTTTTGCTCTAAGCAAGCTCACATTTCCAACCCCATAGGAAACACAGTAGAGTAGAAGAGTGCATTTTTCTCAAAGGCAGAGTGTGTTTCTTGTAAGGCGAGCTAGCATTTGTTTCCCAGTCCTAAATGGAGTTGAAATACACATGAAGTTTCTGGTCCTACCAGCAAGAGTTGTTTCCTGGTAAGAAGAGTCACTATTGCGCTCCCTTTGCCATACACAGTGCATATAGCCCTCTCGTCTGTTCCCAGCAAGTACAGTGTATTGGACTGAAGAGGAGCTACTGTTCTTGTCAGTTTCCTAAGCAGAGTTGAACTAGATATGGCCCATGTGTGTAGGAAGAACAGTTCTTTTGTACTCAGCAAGCTCACTGTTCTGGCCCTATAGGAAACACAGTAGAGTAGAAGAGTGTTCTTTCCTCAAAAGCAGACCGTGTTTTTTGTAAGGCGAGCTAGCGTTTGTTTCGCAGTCCTAAATAGAGTTGAATCACATGCAGTTTCCGTTCCTATGAGCAAGAATTGTTTTCTGGTAAGGAAAGTCATTATTGCGCTCCCATTGCCATACACAGTGCAAATAGCACTCGCGTCTGTTCCCAGCAAGTACAGTGTATTGGCCTGAAGAGGAGCTACTGTTCTTGTCTGTTTCCTAAGCAGAATTGAACTAGATATGGCCCGTGTGTGTAGGAAGCACAGTTCTTTTGTTCTGAGCAAGCTCACTGTTTGGACCCCATAGGAAACACAGTAGAGTAGAAGAGTGCTCTTTTCTCAAAAGCAGAGTGTGTTTCTTGTAAGGCGAGCTAGCGTTTGTTTCCCAGTCCTAAATGGAGTTGAATCTCATGCAGTTTCTGGTGCTACGAGCAAGAGATGTTTTCTGGTAAGAAGAGTCACTATTGTGCTCCCATTGCCATACACAGTGCAAATAGCACTGGCGTCTGTACCCAGCATGTACAGTGTATTGGACTGAAGAGGATCTACTGTTCTTGTCAGTTTCCTAAGCAGAATTGAACTAGATATGGCCCGTGTGTGTAGGAAGCACTGTTCTATTGTTCTGAGCAAGCTCACTGTTCTGGCCTTATAGAAAACACAGTAGTGTAGAAGAGTGCTCTTTTCTCAAAAGCAGTGTGAGTTTCTTGAAAGGCGAGCTAGCGTTTGTTTACCAGTCCTAAATGGAGTTGAATCACATGCAGTTTCTGGTCCTACGAGCAAGAGTTTTTTCTGGTAATAAGGGTCAGTATTGCGCTCCCATTGTCATACTCAGGGCAAATAGCACTAGCCTCTGTTCCCAGCATGTACAGTGTATTGGACTGAAGAGGACCTACTGTTCTTGTCAGGTTCCTAAGCAGAGTTGAACTAGATAGGACCCATGTGTGTAGGAAGCACAGTTCTTTTGTTCTGAGCAGGCTCACATTTCGAACCCCATAGGAAACACAGTAGAGTAGAAGAGTGCATTTTTCTCAAAAGCAGAGTGTGTTACTTGTAAGGCGAGCTAGCGTTTGTTTCCCAGTCCTAAATGGAGATGAAATACACATGCAGTTTCTGGTCCTACGAGCAAGAGTTGTTTTCTGGTAAGAAGAGTCACTATTGCGCTCCCTTTGCCATACACAGTGCAAATAGCCCTCGCGTCTGTTCCCAGCAAGTACAGTGTATTGGACTGAAGAGGAGCTACTGTTCTTGTCAGTTTCCTAAGCAGAGTTGAACTAGATATGGCCCATGTGTGTAGGAAGCACAGTTCTTTTGGTCTCAGCAAGCTCACTGTTTGGACCACATAGAAAACACAGTAGAGTAGAAGAGTGCTCTTTTCTCAAAAGCAGAGTGTTTTTCTTGTAAGGCGAGATAGCGTTTGTTTCCCAGTCCTAAATGGAGTTGAATCAAATACAGTTTTTGGTTCTACGAGCAAGAGTTGTTTTCTGATAAGAAGAGTCACTATTGCGCTCCCATTGCCATACATAGTACAAATAATTCTCGCGTCTGTTTCCAGCAAGTACAGTGTATTGGTCTGAAGAGGAGCTACTGTTCTTGTCAGTTTCCTAAGCAAAGTTGAACTAGATAAGGCCCATGTGTGTAGGAAGCACAGTTCTTTTGTTCTGAGCAAGCTCACTGTTCGAACCCCATAGGAAACACAGTAGAGAGAAGAGTGCTCTTTTCTC
This sequence comes from Peromyscus eremicus, assembly GCF_949786415.1. Taxonomy (NCBI): domain Eukaryota; kingdom Metazoa; phylum Chordata; class Mammalia; order Rodentia; family Cricetidae; genus Peromyscus; species Peromyscus eremicus. The sequence continues at coordinate 98,346 of NW_026734781.1, read as the reverse complement.
AAAAGCAGAGTGTGTTTCTTGTAAGGCGAGCTACTGTTTGTTTCCCAGTCCTAAATGGATTTGAATCACATGCAGTTTCTGTTCCTATGAGCAAGAGTTGTTTTCTGGTAAGGAAAGTCACTATTGCGCTCCCATTGCCATATACAGTGCAAATAGCACTCGCGTCTTTTCCCAGCAAGTACAATGTATTGGACTGAAGAGGAGCTACTGTTCTTGTCAGTTTCCTAAGCAGAGTTGAACTAGATATGGCCCATGTGTGTAGGAAGCACAGTTCTTTTGTACTCAGCAAGCTCACTGTTCTGGCCCTATAGGAAACACAGTAGAGTAGAAGAGTGCTCTTTCCTCAAAAGCAGACTGTGTTTTTTGTAAGGCGAGCTAGCATTTGTTTCGCAGTCCTAAATGGAGTTGAATCACATGCAGTTTCCATTCCTACGAGCAAGAGTTGTTTTCTGGTAAGGAAAGTCACTATTGCGCTGCCTTTGCCATACACAGTGCAAATAGCACTCGCGTCTGTTCCCAGCAAGTACAGTGTATTGGACTGAAGAGGAGCTACTGTTCTTGTCAGTTTCCTAAGCAGAATTGAACTAGATATGGCCCGTGTGTGTAGGAAGCACAGTTCTTTTGTTCTGAGCAAGCTCACTGTTTGGACCCCATAGGAAACACAGTAGAGTAGAAGAGTGCTCTTTTCTCAAAAGCAGAGTGTGTTTCTTGTAAGGCGAGCTAGCGTTTGTTTCCCAGTCCTAAATGGAGTTGAATCTCATGCAGTTTCTGGTGCTACGAGCAAGAGATGTTTTCTGGTAAGAAGAGTCACTATTGTGCTCCCATTGCCATACACAGTGCAAATAGCACTGGCGTCTGTACCCAGCATGTACAGTGTATTGGACTGAAGAGGATCTACTGTTCTTGTCAGTTTCCTAAGCAGAATTGAACTAGATATGGCCCGTGTGTGTAGGAAGCACTGTTCTATTGTTCTGAGCAAGCTCACTGTTCTGGCCCTATAGGAAACACAGTAGTGTAGAAGAGTGCTCTTTTCTCAAAAGCAGTGTGAGTTTCTTGAAAGGCGAGCTAGCGTTTGTTTACCAGTCCTAAATGGAGTTGAATCACATGCAGTTTCTGGTCCTACGAGCAAGAGTTTTTTCTGGTAATAAGGGTCAGTATTGCGCTCCCATTGTCATACTCGGGGCAAATAGCACTAGCCTCTGTTCCCAGCATGTACAGTGTATTGGACTGAAGAGGACCTACTGTTCTTGTCAGGTTCCTAAGCAGAGTTGAACTAGATAAGCCCCATGTGTGTAGGAAGCACAGTTCTTTTGTACTCAGCAAGCTCACAGTTCTGGCCCTATAGGAAACACAGTAGAGTACAAGAGTGCTCTTTTTTCAAACGCAGACTGTGTTTCTTGTAAGGCAAGCTAGCGTTTGTTTCCCAGTCCTAAATGGAGTTGAATCACATGCAGTTTATGGTCATACGTGCAAGAGTTGTTTTCTGGTAAGAAGAGTCACTATTGCGCTCCCATTGTCACACACAGGGCAAATAGCACTGGCGTCTGTTCCCAGCATGTACAGTCTATTGGACTGAAGAGGTTCTACTGTTCTTGTCAGTTTCTTAAGCAGAATTGAACAAGATATGCCCGTGTGTGTAGGAAGCACAGTTCTTTTGTTCTGAGCAGGCTCACATTTCGAACCCCATAGGAAACACAGTAGAGTAGAAGAGTGCATTTTTCTCAAAAGCAGAGTGTGTTACTTGTAAGGCGAGCTAGCGTTTGTTTCCCAGTCCTAAATGGAGATGAAATACACATGCAGTTTCTGGTCCTACGAGCAAGAGTTGTTTTCTGGTAAGAAGAGTCACTATTGCGCTCCCTTTGCCATACACAGTGCAAATAGCCCTCGCGTCTGTTCCCAGCAAGTACAGTGTATTGGACTGAAGAGGAGCTACTGTTCTTGTCAGTTTCCTAAGCAGAGTTGAACTAGATATGGCCCATGTGTGTAGGAAGCACAGTTCTTTTGGTCTCAGCAAGCTCACTGTTTGGACCACATAGAAAACACAGTAGAGTAGAAGAGTGCTCTTTTCTCAAAAGCAGAGTGTGTTTCTTGTAAGGCGAGCTAGCGTTTGTTTCCCAGTCCTAAATGGAGTTGAATCACATGCAGTTTCTGGTCCTATGAGCAAGAGTTGTTTTCTGGTAAGAAGAGTCACTATTGTGCTCCCATTGCCATACACAGTGCAAATAGCACTGGCGTCTGTACCCAGCATGTGCAGTGTATTGGACTGAAGAGGATCTACTGTTCTTGTCAGTTTTCTTAGCAGAATTGAACTAGATATGGCCCGTGTGTGTAAAAAGCACAGTTCTTTTGTTCTGAGCAAGCTCACTGTTCTAGCCCTATAGGAAACACAGTAGAGTAGAAAAGTGCTCTTTTCTCAAAAGCAGAGTGTGTTTCTTGTAAGGCGAGCTAGCGTTTCTTTCCCAGTCCTAAATGGAGTTGAATCACATGCAGTTTCTGGTCCTACGAGCAAGAGTTTTTTCTGGTAATAAGAGTCACTGTTGTGTTCCCATTGTCATACACAGGGCAAAGAGCACTGGCCTCTGTTCCCAGCATGTACAGTGTATTGGACTGAAGATGATCTACGGTTCTTGGCAGTTCCCTAAGCAGAGTTGAACTAGATAGGGCCCGTGTGTGTAGAAAGCACAGTTCTTTTGTTCTGAGCAAGCTCACTCTTGTGGCTGTATAGGAAACATAGTAGAGTAGAAGAGTGCTCTTTTCTCAAAAGCAGAGTGTGTTTCTTGTAAGGCGAGCTAGCGTTTGGTTCCCAGTCCAAAATGGAGTTGAATCACATGCAGTTTCTGGTCCTACGAGCAAGAGTTTTTTTCTGGTAAGAAGAGTCACTATTGTGCTACCATTGCCATTCACAGTGCAAATAGCACTCGCGTCTGTTCCCATAAGTACAGTTTATTGGACAGAAGAGGAGCTACTGTTCTTGTCAGTTTCTTAAGCAGAGTTGAAGTAGATATGTCCCCTGTGTGTGAAGCACAGTTCTTTTGTTCTGAGCAAGCTCACTTTTCGGATCCCATAGGAAACACAGTAGAGTAGAAGAGTGCTCTTTTCTCAACAGCAGAGTGTGTTTCTTGTAAGGCTAGCTAGTGTTTGTTTCCCAGTCAGAAATGGAGTTGAATCCCATGCAGTTTTTGCTCCTACGAGCAAGTGTTGTTTTCTGGTAAGAAGAGTCACTATTGCGCTCCCATTGCCATACACACTGCAAATAGCACTCGCGTCTGCTCCCAGCAAGTACAGTGTATTGGACTGAAGAGGAGCTACTGTTCTTGTCAGTTTCCTAAGCAGAGTTGAACTAGATATAGCACGTGTGTGGAGGAAGCACAGTTCTTTTGTTCTGAGCAAGCTCACTGTTCTTGCCCTATAGGAAACACAGTAGAGTAGAAGAGTGCTCTTTTCTCAAAAGCAGAGTGTGTTTCTTGTAAGGCGAGCTAGCGTTTGTTTCCCAGTCCTAAATGGAGTTGAATCACATGCAGTTTCCGTTCCTATGAGCAAGAGTTGTTTTCTGGTAAGGAAAGACACTATTGCGCTCCCTTTGCCATACACAGTGCAAATAGACTCGCGTCTGTTCCCAGCAAGTACAGTGTATTGGACTGAAGAGGAGCTACTGTTCTTGTCAGTTTCCGAAGCAAAATTGAACTAGATATGGCCCGTGTGTATAGGAAGCACAGCTCTTTTGTTCTGAGCAAGCTCACTGTTTGGACCCCATAGGAAACACAGTAGAGTAGAAGAGTGCTCTTTTCTCAAAAGCAGAGTGTGTTTCTTGTAAGGCGAGCTAGCGTTTGTTTCCCAGTCCTAAATGGAGTTGAATCACATGCAGTTTCTGGTCCTTTGAGCAAGAGTTGTTTTCTGGTAAGAAGAGTCAGTATTGCGCTCCCATTGCCATACACAGTGCAAATAGCACTGGCGTCTGTACCCAGCATGTACAGTGTATTGGACTGAAGAGGATCTACTGTTCTTGTTAGTATCCTAAGCAGAATTGAACTAGATATGGCCCGTGTGTGTAGGAAGCACAGTTCTTTTGTTCTGAGCAAGCTCACTGTTCTGGCCCTATAGGAAACACAGTAGAGTAGAAGAGTGCTCTTTAATCAAAAGCAGAGTGTGTTTCTTGTAAGGCGAGCTAGCGTTTGTTTTCCAGTCCTAAATGGAGTTGAATCACATGCAGTTTCTGGTCCTACGAGCAAGAGTTGTTTTCTGGTAATAAGAGTCACTATTGTGCTCCCATTTTCAAATTCAGGGCAAATAGCTCTGGCCTCTCTTCCCATCATGTACAGTGTATTGGACTGAAGAGGATCTACTGTTCTTGTCAGGTTCCTTAGCAGAGTTGAACTAGATATGGCCCATGTGTGTAGGAAGCACAGTTCTTTTGTACTCAGCAAGCTAACTCTTCTGGCCCTATAGGAAAAACAGTAGAGTAGAAGAGTGCTCTTTTCTCAAAAGCAGAGTGTGTTTCTTGTAAGGCGAGCTAGCGTTTGGTTCCCAGTCCAAAATGGAGTTGAATCACATGCAGTTTCTGGTCCTACGAGCAAGAGTTTTTTTCTGGTAAGAAGAGTCACTATTGTGCTACCATTGCCATTCACAGTGCAAATAGCACTCGCGTCTGTTCCCATAAGTACAGTTTATTGGACAGAAGAGGAGCTACTGTTCTTGTCAGTTTCTTAAGCAGAGTTGAAGTAGATATGTCCCCTGTGTGTGAAGCACAGTTCTTTTGTTCTGAGCAAGCTCACTTTTCGGATCCCATAGGAAACACAGTAGAGTAGAAGAGTGCTCTTTTCTCAACAGCAGAGTGTGTTTCTTGTAAGGCTAGCTAGTGTTTGTTTCCCAGTCAGAAATGGAGTTGAATCCCATGCAGTTTTTGCTCCTACGAGCAAGTGTTGTTTTCTGGTAAGAAGAGTCACTATTGCGCTCCCATTGCCATACACACTGCAAATAGCACTCGCGTCTGCTCCCAGCAAGTACAGTGTATTGGACTGAAGAGGAGCTACTGTTCTTGTCAGTTTCCTAAGCAGAGTTGAACTAGATATAGCACGTGTGTGGAGGAAGCACAGTTCTTTTGTTCTGAGCAAGCTCACTGTTCTTGCCCTATAGGAAACACAGTAGAGTAGAAGAGTGCTCTTTTCTCAAAAGCAGAGTGTGTTTCTTGTAAGGCGAGCTAGCGTTTGTTTCCCAGTCCTAAATGGAGTTGAATCACATGCAGTTTCCGTTCCTATGAGCAAGAGTTGTTTTCTGGTAAGGAAAGACACTATTGCGCTCCCTTTGCCATACACAGTGCAAATAGCACTCGCGTCTGTTCCCAGCAAGTACAGTGTATTGGACTGAAGAGGAGCTACTGTTCTTGTCAGTTTCCGAAGCAAAATTGAACTAGATATGGCCCGTGTGTATAGGAAGCACAGCTCTTTTGTTCTGAGCAAGCTCACTGTTTGGACCCCATAGGAAACACAGTAGAGTAGAAGAGTGCTCTTTTCTCAAAAGCAGAGTGTGTTTCTTGTAAGGCGAGCTAGCGTTTGTTTCCCAGTCCTAAATGGAGTTGAATCACATGCAGTTTCTGGTCCTATGAGCAAGAGTTGTTTTCTGGTAAGAAGAGTCAGTATTGCGCTCCCATTGCCATACACAGTGCAAATAGCACTGGCGTCTGTACCCAGCATGTACAGTGTATTGGACTGAAGAGGATCTACTGTTCTTGTTAGTATCCTAAGCAGAATTGAACTAGATATGGCCCGTGTGTGTAGGAAGCACAGTTCTTTTGTTCTGAGCAAGCTCACTGTTCTGGCCCTATAGGAAACACAGTAGAGTAGAAGAGTGCTCTTTAATCAAAAGCAGAGTGTGTTTCTTGTAAGGCGAGCTAGCGTTTGTTTTCCAGTCCTAAATGGAGTTGAATCACATGCAGTTTCTGGTCCTACGAGCAAGAGTTGTTTTCTGGTAATAAGAGTCACTATTGTGCTCCCATTTTCAAATTCAGGGCAAATAGCTCTGGCCTCTCTTCCCAGCATGTACAGTGTATTGGACTGAAGAGGATCTACTGTTCTTGTCAGGTTCCTTAGCAGAGTTGAACTAGATATGGCCCATGTGTGTAGGAAGCACAGTTCTTTTGTACTCAGCAAGCTCACTCTTCTGGCCCTATAGGAAACACAGTAGAGTAGAAGAGTGCTCTTTTCTCAAAAGCAGAGTGTGTTTCTTGTAAGGCGAGCTAGCGTTTGGTTCCCAGTCCAAAATGGAGTTGAATCACATGCAGTTTCAGGTCCTACGAGCAAGAGTTTTTTTCTGGTAAGAAGAGTCACTATTGTGCTACCATTGCCATACACAGTGCAAATAGCACTCGCGTCTGTTCCCATAAGTACAGTTTATTGGACAGAAGAGGAGCTACTGTTCTTGTCAGTTTCTTAAGCAGAGTTGAAGTAGATATGTCCCCTGTGTGTGAAGCACAGTTCTTTTTTTCTGAGCAAGCTCACTTTTCAGATCCCATAGGAAACACAGTAGAGTAAAAGAGTGCTCTTTTCTCAACAGCAGAGTGTGTTTCTTGTAAGGCTAGCTAGTGTTTGTTTCCCAGTCAGAAATGGAGTTGAATCCCATGCAGTTTTTGCTCCCACGAGCAAGTGTTGTTTTCTGGTAAGAAGAGTCACTATTGCGCTCCCATTGCCATACACACTGCAAATAGTACTCGCGTCTGCTCCCAGCAAGTACAGTGTATTGGATTGAAGAGGAGCTACTGTTCTTGTCAGTTTCCTAAGCAGAGTTGAACTAGATATAGCACGTGTGTGGAGGAAGCACAGTTCTTTTGTTCTGAGCAAGCTCACTGTTCTTGCCCTATAGGAAACACAGTAGAGTAGAAGAGTGCTCTTTTCTCAAAAGCAGAGTGTGTTTCTTGTAAGGCGAGCTAGCGTTTGTTTCCCAGTCCTAAATGGAGTTGAATCACATGCAGTTTCCGTTCCTATGAGCAAGAGTTCTTTTCTGGTATGGAAAGACACTATTGCGCTCCCATGCCATACACAGTGCAAATAGCACTCGCGTCTGTTCCCAGCAAGTACAGTGTATTGGACTGAAGAGGAGCTACTGTTCTTCTCAGTTTCCTAAGCAAAATTGAACTAGATATGGCCCGTGTGTATAGGAAGCACAGCTCTTTTGTTCTGAGCAAGCTCACTGTTTGGACCCCATAGGAAACACAGTAGAGTAGAAGAGTGCTCTTTTCTCAAAAGCAGAGTGTGTTTCTTGTAAGGCGAGCTAGCGTTTGTTTCCCAGTCCTAAATGGAGTTGAATCACATGCAGTTTCTGGTTCTATGAGCAAGAGTTGTTTTCTGGTAAGAAGAGTCAGTATTGCGCTCCCATTGCCATACACAGTGCAAATAGCACTGGCGTCTGTACCCAGCATGTACAGTGTATTGGACTGAAGAGGATCTACTGTTCTTGTTAGTATCCTAAGCAGAATTGAACTAGATATGGCCCGTGTGTGTAGGAAGCACAGTTCTTTTGTTCTGAGCAAGCTCACTGTTCTGGCCCTATAGGAAACACAGTAGAGTAGAAGAGTGCTCTTTAATCAAAAGCAGAGTGTGTTTCTTGTAAGGCGAGCTAGCGTTTGTTTCCCAGTCCTAAATGGAGTTGAATCACATGCAGTTTCTGGTCCTACGAGGAAGAGTTGTTTTCTGGTAATAAGAGTCACTATTGTGCTCCCTTTGTCAAATTCAGGGCAAATAGCACTGGCCTCTCTTCCCAGCATGTACAGTGTATTGGACTGAAGAGGATCTACTGTTCTTGTCAGGTTCCTTAGCAGAGTTGAACTAGATATGGCCCATGTGTGTAGGAAGCACAGTTCTTTTGTACTCAGCAAGCTCACTCTTCTGGCCCTATAGGAAACACAGTAGAGTAGAAGAGTGCTCTTTTCTCAAAAGCAGAGTGTGTTTCTTGTAAGGCGAGCTAGTGTTTGTTTCCCAGTCCTAAATGGAGTTGAATCACATGCAGTTTCTGGTACGACGAGCAACAGTTGCTTTCTGGTAAGAAGAGTCACTATTGTGCTCCCATTGCCATACACAGTGCAAATAGCACTGGTGACTGTACCCAGCATGTACAGTGTATTGGACTGAAGAGGATCTACTGTTCTTTTCAGTTTCCTAAGCAGAGTTGAACTAGATATGTCCCGTGTGTGGAAGAAGCACAGTTCTTTTGTTCTGAACAAGCTCACTGTTCAGACCCCATAGGAAACACAGTAGAGTAGAAGAGTGCATTTTTCTCAAAGGCCGAGTGTGTTTCTTGTAAGGCAAGCTAGAATTTGTTTCCCAGTCCTAAATGGAGTTGAATCACATGCAGTTTCCGTTCCTATGAGCAAGAGTTGTTTTCTGGTAAGGAAAGTCACTATTGCGCTCCCATTGCCATACACAGTGCAAATTGCACTCGCGTCTGTTCCCAGCAAGAACAGTGTATTGGACTGAAGAGGAGCGACTGTTATTGTCAGTTTCCTAAGCAGAGTTGAACTAGATATGGCCAGTGTGTAGGAAGCACAGTTCTTTTGTTCTGAGCAAGCTCACTGTTCTGGCCGTATAGGAAACACAGTAGAGTAGAAGAGTGCTCTTTTCTCTAAAGCAGAGTGTGTTTCTTGTAAGGTGAGCTAGCTTTTGTTTCCCAGTCCTAAATGGAGTTGAATCACATGCAGTTTCTGGTCCTACGAGCAAGAGTTGTTTTATGGTAAGAAGAGTCAGTATTGCGCTGCCATTGCCATACACAGGACAAATAGCACTGGCGTCAGTTCCCAGGAAGTACAGTGTATTGGACTGAAGAGGATCTACTGTTCTTGTCAGGTTCCTAAGCAGAATTGAACTAGTTATGGCCGTGTGTGTAGGAAGCACAGTTCTTTTGTTCTGAGCAAGCTCACTGTTCAGACCCAATAGGAAGCACAGTAGATTAGAAGAGTGCTTTTTTCTCAAAAGCAGAGTGTGTTTCATGGAAATCGATCTAGCATTTGTATCCCAGTCCGAAATGGAGTTGAATCACATGCAGTTTCTGGTTCTATGAGCAAGAGTTGTTTTCTGGTAAGGAAAGTCACTATTGCGCTCCCATTGCCGTACACAGTGCAAATAGCACTCGCGTCTGTTCCCAGATGTACAGTGTTTCGGACTGAAGAGGAGCTACTGTTCTTGTCAGTTTCCTAAGCAGAGTTGAACTAGTTATGGCCCATGTGTAGGAAGCACAGTTCTTTTGTTTTGACCATGCTCACTGTTCTGGCCATATAGGAAACACAGTAGAGTAGAAGAGTGCTCTTTTCTCTAAAGCAGAGTGTGTTTCTTGTAAGGCGAGCTAGCGTTTGTTTCCCAGTCCTAAATGGAGTTGAATCACATGCAGTTTCTAGTCCTACGTGCAAGAGTTGTTTTATGGTAAGAAGAGTCACTATTGCGCTGCCATTGCCTTACACAGTACAAATAGCACTAACGTCTATTCCCAGCAAGTACAGTGTATTGGACTGAAGAGGATCTACTGTTCTTGTCTGGTTCCTAAGCAGAATTGAATTAGATATGGCCGTGTGTGTAGGAAGCACAGTTCTTTTGTTCTGAGCAAGCTCACTGTTCGGACACCATAGGAAACACAGTAGAGTAGAAGAGTGCTCTATTCTCAAAAGCAGAGTGTGTTTCTTGTAAGGCAAGCTAGCATTTGTTTCCCAGTCCTAAATGGAGTTGAATCACATGCAGTTTCTGGTCCTAAGAGCATGAGTTGTTTTCTGGTAAGGAAAGTCACTATTGTGCTCCCATTGCCATACACAGGGCAAATAGCACTCGCGTCTGTTCCCAGCAAGTACAGTGTATTGGACTGAAGAGGATCTACTGTTCTTGTCAGGTTCCTAAGCAGACTTGAACTAGATATGGCCGTGTGTGTAGGAAGCACATTTCTTTTGTTCTGAGCAAGCTCACTGTTCTGGCCCAATAGGAAACACAGTAGAGTAGAAGAGTGCTCTTTTCTCAAAAGCAGAGTGTGTTTCTTGTAAGGTGAGCTAGCTTTTGTTTCCCAGTCCTAAATGGAGTTGAATCACATGCAGTTTCTGGTCCTACGAGCAAGATTTGTTTTCTGGTAAGACAAGTCACTATTGGGCTCCAATTGCCATACACAGTTCAAATAGCACTTGCGTCTGTTCCCCGCAAGTACAGTGTATTGGGCTGAAGAGGATCTATTGTTCTTGTCAGTTTCCTAAGCAGAGTTGAACTAGATATGGCCCGTGTGTGTAGGAATCACAGTTCTTTTGTTCTGAGCAAGCTCACTGTTCAGATACCATAGGAAACACAGTAGAGTAGAATAGTGCTCTTTTCTCAAAAGCAGAGTGTGTTTAATGTAAGGTGAGCTAGCGTTTGTTTCCCAGTTCTAAATGGAGTTGAATCACATGCAGTTTCTGGTCTTACGAGCACGAGTTGTTTACTGGTAAGGAAAGTCACTATTGCGCTCCCCCTTGCCATACACATTGCAAATAGCTCTCGCGTCTGTTCCCAGCAAGTACAGTGTATCAGACTGAAGAGGAGCTACTGTTCTTGTCAGTTTCCTAAGCAGAGTTGAACTAGATATGGCCCGTGTGTGTAGGAAGCACAGTTCTTATGTTCTGAGCAAGTTCACTCTTCTGGCCCTGTAGGAAACACAGTAGAGTAGAAGAGTGCTCTTTTCTCAAAAGCAGAGTGTGTTTTTGTAAGGTGAGCTAGCGTTTGTTTCCCAGTACTAAATGGAGTTGAATCACATGCAGTTTCTGGTCCTATGAACAAGAGTTGTTTTCTGGTAAGGAAAGTCACTATTGCCCTCACATTGCCCTTCACAAGGCAAATAGCACTCGCTTCTTTTCCCAGCAAGTATAGTGTATTGGACTGAATAGGAGCTACTCTTATTGTCAGTTTACTAAGCAGAGTTGAACTAGATATGGTCCGTGTGTGTAGGAAGCACAGTTCTTTTGTTCTGAGCAAGCTCACTGTTTGGACCCCATAGGAAACACAGTAGAGTAGAAGAGTGCTCTTTTCTCTAAAGCAGAGTGTGTTTCTTGTAAGGCAAGCTACCGTTTGTTTCCCAGTTCTAAAAGGAGTGGAATCACATGCAGTTTCTGGTCCTACGAACAAGAGTTGTTTTCTGGTAAGGAAAGTCACTATTGCGCTCCCATTGCCATACACAGTGCAAATAGCCCTCCCGTCTGTTTCCAGCAAGTACAGTGTATTGGAATGAAGAGGAGCTACTGTTCTTCTCAGTTTCCTAAGCAGAGTTGAACTAGATATGGCCCGTGTGTGTAGGAAGCACAGTTCTTTTTTTCTGAGCAAGCTCACTGTTCTGGCCCTATAGGAAATACAGTAGAGTAGAAGAGTGCTCTTTTCTCAAAAGCAGAGTGTTTTTCTTGTAAAGTGAGCTAGAGTTTGTTTCCCAGTCCTAAATGGAGTTGAATCACATGCAGTTTCTGGTCCTACGAGAAAGAGTTGTTTTCTGTTAAGAAGAGTCACTATTGCGCTGCCATTGCCATACACAGGACAAATAGCACTGGCGTCTGTTCCCAGCAAGTACAGTGTATTGGACTGAAGAGGATATACTGTTCTTGTCAGGTTCCTAAGCAGACTTGAACTAGATATGGCCGTGTGAGTAGGAAGTACAGTTTTTTTGTTTTGAGCAAGCTCACTGTTCGGAACACATAAGAAACACAGTAGAGTAGAAGAGTGCTCTTTTCTCAAAAGCAGAGTGTGTTTCATGTAAGGCGACCTAGCATTTGTTTCCCACTCCTAAGTGGAGTTGAATCACATGCAGTTTCTGGTCCTACGATCAAGAGTTGTTTTCTGGTAAGGAAAGTCACTATTGCGCTCCCATTGCCGTACACAGTACAAATAGCACTCGCGTCTGTTCCCAGCAAGTACAGTGTATTGGACTGAAGAGGAGCCACTGTTCTTCTTGGTTTCCTAAGCAGAGTTGAACTAGATATGGCCCGTGTGTGTAGGAAGCACAGTTATTTTGTTCTGTGCAAACTCACTGTTCAGACCCAGTAGGAAACACAGTAGAGTAGAAGAGTACTCTTTTCTCAAAAGCAGTGTGTGTTTCATGTATGCGAGCTAGCATTTGTTTCCCAGTCCTCAAAGGAGTTGAATCACATGCAGTTTCTGGTCCTACGAGCAAGAGTTGTTTTCTGGTAAGGAAAGTAACTATTGCGCTCCCATTGCCATACACAGTGCAAATAGCCCTCCTGTCTGTTCCCAGCAAGTACAGTGTATTGGACTACAAAGGAGCTACTGTTCTTCTCAGTTTCCTAAGCAGAGTTGAACTAGATATGGGCCGTGTGTGTAGGAAGTACAGTTATTTTTTTCTGAGCAAGCTCACTGTTCTGGCCCTATAGGAAACACAGAAGAGTAGAAGAGTGCTCTTTTCTCAAAAGCAGAGTGTGTTTCATGTAAGGCGAGCTAGCATTTGCTTCCCAGTCCTAAATGGAGTTGAATCACATGCAGTTTCTGGTCCTACGAGCAAGAGTTGTTTACTGGTAAGGAAAGTCACTATTGAGATCCCCTTGCCATACACAGTGCAAATAGCTCTCGCGTCTGTTCCCAGCAAGTACAGTGTATCAGACTGAAGAGGAGCTACTGTTCTTGTCAGTTTCCGAAGCAGAGTTGAACTAGATATGGCCCGTGTGTGTAGGAAGCACAGTTCTTTTTTTCTGAGCAAGCTCACTGTTCTGGCCCTATTAAAAAAACAGTAGAGTAGAAGAGTGCTCTTTTCTCAAAAGCAGAGTGTGTTTCTTGTAAAGCGAGCTAGAATTTGTTTCCCAGTCCTAAATGGAGTTGAATCACATGCAGTTTCTGGTCCTACGATCAAGAGTTGTTTTCTGGTAAGGAAAGTCACTATTGCGCTCCCATTGCCATACACAGTGCAAATAGCACTCGCGTCTGTTTCCAGCAAGTACAGTGTATCGGACTGAAGAGGAGCTACTGTTCTTGTCAGTTTCCTAAGCAGAGTTGAACGAGATATGGCCCGTGTGTAGGAAGCACAGTTCTTTTTTTCTGAGCAAGCTCACTGTTCTGGCCTTATAGGAAACACAGTAGAGTAGAAGAGTGTTCTTTTCTCAAAAGCAGAGTGTGTTTCTTGTAAAGCGAGCTAGAGTTTGTTTCCCAGTCCTAAATGGAGTTGAATCACATGCAGTTTCTGGGTCCTAAGAGCAAGAGTTGTTTTCTGGTAAGAAGAGTCACTATTGCGCTGACATTGCCATACACAGGACAAATAGCACTGTCGTCTGTTCCCAGCAATTACAGTGTATTGAACTGAAGAGGATCTACTGTTCTTGTCAGGTTCCTAAGCAGACTTGAACTACATATGGCCGTGTGAGTAGGAAGCACAGTTTTTTTGTTCTGAGCAAGCTCACTGTTCTGGCCCTATAGGAAACACAGTAGAGTAGAAGAGTGCTCTTTTCTCAAAAGCAAAGTGTGTTTCTTGGAAGTCGAGCTAGCGTTTGTTTCCCAGTCCTAAATGGAGTTGAGTCACATGCAGTTTTTTGTCCTATGAGCAAAAGTTGTTTTCTGGTAAGACAAGTCACTATTGTTCTCCAATTGCCCTACACAATGCAAATAGCACTCGCGTCTGTTCCCCGCAAGTACAGTGTATTGGACGGAAGAGGAGCTACTGTTCTTGTCAGTTTCCTAAGCACAGTTGAACTAGATATGGCCTGTGTGTGTAGGAAGCACAGTTCTTTTGTTCTGAGCAAGCTCACTGTTTGGACCCCATAGGAAACACAGTAGACTAGAAGAGTGCTCTTTTCTCAAAAGCAGAGTGTGTTTCTTGTAAGGCGAGCTAGCGTTTGTTTCCCAGTCCTAAATGGAGTTGAGTCACATGCAGTTTTTTGTCCTACGAGCAAGAGTTGTTTTCGGGTAAGACGAGTCACTATTGCGCTCCCATTGCCATACACAGTGCAAATAGCACTCGCTTCTGTTCCCAGCAAGTACAGTGTATCGGACTGAAGAGGAGCTACTGTTCTTGTCAGTTTCCTAAGCAGAGTTGAACTAGATATGGCCCGTGGGTAGGAAGCACAGTTCTTTTGTTCTGAGCAAGCTCACTGTTCTGGCCCTATAGGAAACACAGTAGAGTAGAAGAGTGCTCTTTTCTCTAAAGCAGATTGTGTTTCTTGTAAGGTGATCTAGCTTTTGTTTCCCAGTCCTAAATGGAGTTGAATCACATGCAGTTTCTGGTCCTAAGAGCAAGAGCTGTTTTCCGGTAAGGAAAGTCACTATTGTGCTCCCCTTGCCATACATAGTGCAAATAGCTCTCACATCTGTTCCCAGCAAGTACAGTGTATCGGACTGAAGAGGAGCTACTGTTCTTGTCAGTTTCCTAATCAGAGTTGAACTAGATATGGCCCGCCTGTGTAGGAAGCACAGTTCTTTTGTTCTGAGCAAGCTCACTGTTTTGACCCCATAGGAAACACAGTAGAGTAGAAGAGTGCTCTTTTCTCTAAAGCAGAGTGTGTTTCTTGTAAGGTGAGCTAGCTTTTGTTTCCCAGTCCTAAATGGAGTTGAATCACATGCAGTTTCTGGTCCTACGAGCAGGAGTTGTTTTCTGGTAAGGAAAGTCACTATTGCGCTCCCATTGCCATACACAGTGCAAATAGCCCTCCCGTCTGTTCCCAGCAAGTACAGTGTATTGGACTGAAAAGGAGCTACTTGTTCTTCTCAGTTTCCTAAGCAGAGTTGAATTACATATGGCCCGTGTGTGTAGGAAGTACAGTTCTTTTGTTCTGAGCAAACTCACTGTTCTGTCCCTATAGGAAACACAGAAGAGTAGAAGTGTGCTCTTTTCTCTAAAGCAGAGTGTGTTTCTTGTAAAGCGAGCTAGAGTTTTTTTTCCCAGTCCTAAATGGAGTGGAATCACATGCAGTTTCTGGTCATACGAGCAAGATTTGTTTTCTGGTATGAAGAGTCACTATTGCGCTGCCATTGCCATACACAGGACAAATAGCACTGGCGTCTGTTCCAGCAAGTACAGTGTATTGAACTGAGGAGGATCTACTGTTCCTGTCAGGTTCCTAAGCAGACTTGAACTAGATATGGCCGTGTGTAGGAAGCACAGTTTTTTTGTTCTGAGCAAGCTCACTTTTTGGAACACATAGGAAACACAGTAGAGTAGAAGAGTGCTCTTTTCTCAAAAGCAGAGTGTGTTTTTGTAAGGCGAGCTAGCGTTTGTTTCCTAGTCCTAAATGGAGTTGAATCACATGCAGTTTCTGGTCCTATGAACAAGAGTTGTTTTCTGGTAAGGAAAGTCACTATTGCGCTCCCATTGCCCTTTACAAGGCAAATAGCACTTGTGTCTTTTCCCAGCAAGTACAGTGTATTGGACTGAATAGGAGCTACTGTTCTTGTCAGTTTACTAAGCAGAATTGAACTAGATATGGTCCGTGCGTGTAGGAAGCACAGTTCTTTTGTTCTGAGCAAGCTCACTGTTTGGACCCCATAGGAAACACAGTAGAGTAGAAGAGTGCTCTTTTCTCTAAAGCAGAGTGTGTTTCTAGGAAGTCGAGGTAGCATTTCTTTCCCAGTCCTAAATGGACTTGAGTCACATGCAGTTTTTTGTCCTACGAGCAAGAGTTGTTTTTTGGTAAGACAAGTCACTATTGTGCTCCAATTGCCATACAGAGTGCAAATAGCACTCGCGTCTATTCCCCGCAAGTACAGTGTATTGGACGGAAGAGGAGCTACTGTTCTTGTCAGTTTCCTAAGCAGAGTTGAACTAGATATGGCCCATGTGTAGGAAGCACAGTTCTTTTGTTCTGAGCCAGCTCACTATTCTGGCCCTATAGGAAACACAGTAGAGTAGAAGCGTGCTCTTTTCTCAAAAGCAGAGTGTGTTTCATGAAAGGCAAGCTAGCATTTGTTTCCCAGTCCTAAATGGAGTTGAATCACATGAAGTTTCTGGTCTTACGAACAAGAGTTGTTTTCTGGTAACAAAGTCACTATTGCGCTCCCATTGCCATACACAGTGCAAATAGCACTCACGTCTGTTCCCAGCAAGTACAGTGTATCGGACTGAAGAGGAGATACTGTTCTTGTCAGGTTCCTAAGCAGAGTTGAACTAGATATGGCCCATGTGTAGGAAGCACAGTTCTTTTGTTCTGAGCAATCTCACTATTCTGGCCCTACAGGAAACACAGTAGAGTGGAAGAGTGCTCTTTTCTCTAAAGCGGAGTGTGTTTCTTGTAAGGTGAGCTAGCTTTTGTTTCCCAGTCCTAAATGGTGTTGAATCACATGCAGTTTCTGATCCTACGAGCAAGAGTTGTTTTCTGGTATGAAGAGTCACTATTGCGCTGCCATTGCCATACACAGGACAAACAGCACTGTTGTCTGTTCCCAGCAATTACAGTGTACTGGACTGAAGAGGATCTACTGTCCTTGTCAGGTTCCTAAGCAGAATTGAACTAGATATGGCTGTGTGTAGGAAGCACAGTTCTTTGTTCTGAGCAAGCTCACTGTTCTGGCCCTATAAGAAACACAGGAGAGTAGAAGAGTGCTCTTTAATCAAAAGCAGAGTGTCTTTCTTGTAAGGCGAGCTAGCGTTTGTTTCCCAGTCCTAAATGGAGTTGAGTCACATGCAGTTTTTTGTCCTACGAGCAAGAGTTGTTTTCTGGTAAGAAGAGTCACTATTGCACTGCCATTGCCATACACAGGACAAATAGCACTGGCGTCTGTTCCCAGCAAGTACAGTGTATTGGACTGAAGAGGATCTAGTGTTCTTGTCAGTTTCCTAAGCAGAGTTGAACTAGATATGGCCGTGTGTGTAGGAAGCACAGTTTTTTTGTTCTGAGCAAGCTCACTGTTTGGAACACATAGGAAACACAGTAGAGTAGAAGAGTGCTCTTTTCTCAAAAGCAGAGTGTGTTTTTGTAAGGCGAGCTAGCGTTTGTTTCACAGTCCTAAATGGAGTTGAGTCACATGCAATTTTTTGTACTATGAGAAAAAGTTGTTTTCTGGTAAGACAAGTCACTATTTTGCTCCAATTGCCATACACAGTGCAAATACCACTCGCATCTGTTCCCCGCAAGTACAGTGTATTGGACGGAAGTGGAGCTACTGTTCTTGTCAGTTTCCTAAGCACAGTTGAATTAGATATGGTCGTGTGTGTAGGAAGCACAGTTCTTTTGTTCTGAGCAAGCTCACTGTTCGGACCCCATAGGAAACACAGTAGAGTAGAAGAGTGCTCTTTTCTCAAAAGCAGAGTGTGTTTCTTGTAAGGCGAGCTAGCATTTGTTTCCCAGTCCTAAATGGAGTTGAATCACATGCAGTTTCTGGTCTTAGGAGCAAGAGTTGTTTTCTGGTAAGGAAAGTCACTATTGCGCTCCCATTGCCATACACAGTGCAAATAGCACTCGCGTCTGTTCCCAGCAAGTACAGTGTATTGGACTGAATAGGAGCTACTGTTCTTGTCAGTTTACTAAGCAGAATGGAACTAGATATGGTCCGTGCGTGTAGGAAGCACAGTTCTTTTGTTCTGAGCAAGCTCACTGTTTGGACACCATAGGAAACACAGTAGAGTAGAAGAGTGCTCTTTTCTCAAAAGCAGAGTGTGTTTCATGTAAGGCAAGCTAGCATTTGTTTCCCAGTCCTAAATGGAGTTGATCATATGCAGTTTCTGGTCCTACGATCAAGAGTTGTTTTCTGGTAAGGAAAGTCACTATTGCGCTCCCATTGCCCTACACAGTGCAAATAGCACTCGCGTCTGTTCCCAGCAAGTACAGTGCATAAGACTGAAGAGGAGCTACTGTTCTTGTCAGTTTCCTAAGCAGAGTTGAACTAGTTATGGCCCGTGTGTAGGAAGCACAGTTCTTTTGTTCTGAGCAAGCTCACTCTTCTGGCCCTACAGGAAACACAGTAGAGTAGAAGAGTGCTCTTTTCTCTAAAGCAGAGTGTTTTTCTTGTAAGGCGAGCTAGCGTTTGTTTCCCAGTCCTAAATGGAGTGGAATCACATGCAGTTTCTAGTCCTACTAGCAAGAGTTGTTTTCTGGTAAGAAGAGTCACTATTGCGCTGCCATTGCCTTACACAGGACAAATAGCACTGACGTCTGTTCCCAGCAAGTACAGTGTATTGGACTGAAGAGGATCTACTGTTCTTGTCAGGTTCCTAAGCAGAATTGAACTAGATATGGCCGTGTGTGTAGGAAGCACAGTTCTTTTGTTCTGAGCAAGCTCACTGTTCGGACACCATAGGAAACACAGTAGAGTAGAAGAGTGCTCTTTTCTCTAAAGCAGAGTGTGTTTCTTGTAAGGCGAGCTAGCATTTGTTTCCCAGTCCTAAATGGAGTTGAATCACATGCAGTTTCTGGTCCTAAGAGCAAGAGCTGTTTTCTGGTAAGGAAAGTCACCATTGTGCTCCCCTTGCCATACATAGTGCAAATAGCTCTCACGTCTTTTCCCAGGAAGTACAGTGTATCGGACTGAAGAGGAGCTACTGTTCTTGTCAGTTTCCTAAGCAGAGTTGAACTAGATATGGCCCGCGTGTGTAGGAAGCACAGTTCTTTTGTTCTGAGCAAGCTCACTGTTTTGACCCCATAGGAAACACAGTAGAGTAGAAGAGTGCTCTTTTCTCTAAAGCAGAATGTGTTTATTGTAAGGCGAGCTAGCGTTTGTTTCCCAGTCCAAATGGAGTGGAATCACATGCAGTTTCTGGTCCTACGAGCAGGAGTTGTTTTCTGGTAAGGAAAGTCACTATTGCGCTCCCATTGCCATACACAGTGCAAATAGCACTCGCGTCTGTTCCCAGCAAGTACAGTGAATCGGACTGAAGAGGAGCTACTGTTCTTGTCAGTTTCCTAAGCAGAGTTGAACTAGATATGACCCGCGTATGTAGGAAGCACAGTTCTTTTGTTCTGAGCAAGCTCACTGTTCGGACCCCATAGGAAACACAGTAGAGTAGAAGAGTGCTCTTTTCTCAAAAGCAAAGTGTGTTTCTTGTAAGGCGAGCTAGCGTTTGTTTCCCAGTCCTAAATGGAGTGGAATCACATGCAGTTTCTGGTCCTACGAGCAAGAGTTGTTTTCTGGTAAGAAGAGTCACTATTGCACTGCCATTGCCATACACAGGACAAATAGCACTGGCGTCTTCCCAGCAATTACAGTGTATTGGACTGAAGAGGATCTACTGTTCTTGTCAGGTTCCTAAGCAGACTTGAACTAGATATGGCCGTGTGTAGGAAGCACAGTTTTTTTGTTCTGAGCAAGCTCACTTTTCGGAACACATAGGAAACACAGTAGAGTAGAAGAGTGCTCTTTTCTCAAAAGCAGAGTGTGTTTTTGTAAGGCGAGCTAGCGTTTGTTTCCTAGTCCTAAATGGAGTTGAATCACATGCAGTTTCTGGTCCTATGAACAAGAGTTGTTTTCTGGTAAGGAAAGTCACTATTGCGCTCCCATTGCCCTTTACAAGGCAAATAGCACTCGCATCTTTTCCCAGCAAGTACAGTGTATTGGACTGAATAGGAGCTACTGTTCTTGTCAGTTTACTAAGCAGAATTGAACTAGATATGGTCCGTGCGTGGAGGAAGCACAGTTCTTCTGTTCTGAGCAAGCTCACTGTTTGGACCCCATAGGAAACACAGTAGAGTAGAAGAGTGCTCTTTTCTCAAAAGCAGAGTGTGTTTCTAGGAAGTCGAGCTAGCATTTCTTTCCCAGTCCTAAATGGAGTTGAGTCACATGCAGTTTTTTGTCCTACGAGCAAGAGTTGTTTTCTGGTAAGACAAGTCACTATTGTGCTCCAATTGCCATACAGAGTGCAAATAGCACTCGCGTCTATTCCCCGCAAGTACAGTGTATTGGACGGAAGAGGAGCTACTGTTCTTGTCAGTTTCCTAAGCAGAGTTGAACTAGATATGGCCCATGTGTAGGAAGCACAGTTCTTTTGTTCTGAGCAAGCTCACTATTCTGGCCCTATAGGAAACACAGTAGAGTAGAAGAGTGCTCTTTTCTCAAAAGCAGAGTGTGTTTCATGTAAGGCGAGCTAGCATTTGTTTCCCAGTCTTAAATGGAGTTGAATCACATGAAGTTTCTGGTCTTACGAACAAGAGTTGTTTTCTGGTAACAAAGTCACTATTGCGCTCCCATTGCCATACACAGTGCAAAGAGCACTCGCGTCTGTTCCCAGCAAGTACAGTGTATCAGACTGAAGAGGAGCTACTGTTCTTGTCAGGTTCCTAAGCAGAGTTGAACTAGATATGACCCATGTGTAGGAAGCACAGATCTTTTGTTCTGAGCAAGCTCACTCTTCTGGCCCTATAGGAAACACAGTAGAGTAGAAGAGTGCTCTTTTCTCTAAAGCAGAGTGTGTTTCTTGTAAGGTGAGCTAGCTTTTGTTTCCCAGTCCTAAATGGAGTTCAATCACATGCAGTTTCTGGTCCTAAGAGCAAGAGCTGTTTTCTGGTAAGGAAAGTCACTATTGTGCTCCCCTTGCCATACATAGTGCAAATAGCTCTCACGTCTGTTCCTAGCAAGTACAGTGTATCGGACTGAAGAGGAGCTACTGTTCTTGTCAGTTTCCTAAGCAGAGTTGAACTAGATATGGCCGTGTGTGTAGGAAGCACAGTTTTTTCGTTCTGAGCAAGCTCACTGTTTGGAACACATAGGAAACACAGTAGAGTATAAGAGTGCTCTTTTCGGGCGGTGGTGGCGCACGCCTTTAATCCCAGCACTCGGGAGGCAGAGCCAGGCGGATCTCTGTGAGTTCAAGGCCAGCCTGGTCTCCAAAGCGAGTTCCAGGAAAGGCGCAAAGCTACACAGAGAAACCCTGTCTCGAAAAACCAAAAAACAAAAAAAAAGAGTGCTCTTTTCTCAAAAGCAGAGTGTGTTTTTGTAAGGCGAGCTAGCGTTTGTTTCACAGTCCTAAATGGAGTTGAGTCACATGCAGTTTTTTGTACTATGAGAAAAAGTTGTTTTCTGGTAAGACAAGTCACTATTGTGCTCCAATTGCCATACACAGTGCAAATAGCACTCGCATCTGTTCCCCGCAAGTACAGTGTATTGGACGGAAGAGGAGCTACTGTTCTTGTCAGTTTCCTAAGCACAGTTGAACTAGATATGGCCGTGTGTGTAGGAAGCACAGTTCTTTTGTTCTGAGCAAGCTCACTGTTCGGACCCCATAGGAAACACAGTAGAGTAGAAGAGTGCTCTTTTCTCAAAAGCAGAGTGTGTTTCATATAAGGCGAGCTAGCATTTGTTTCCCAGTCCTAAATGGAGTTGAATCACATGCAGTTTCTGGTCTTACGAGCAAGAGTTGTTTTCTGGTAAGGAAAGTCACTATTGCGCTCCCATTGCCATACACAGTGCAAATAGCACTCGCATCTGTTCCCAGCAAGTACAGTGTATCGGACTGAAGAGGAGCTACTGTTCTTGTCAGTTTCCTAAGCAGAGTTGAACTAGATATGGCCCGTGTGTGTAGGAAGCACAGTTCTTTTGTTCTGAGCAAGCTCACTGTTCTGGCCCTATAGGAAACACAGCAGAGTAGAAGAGTGCTCTTTTCTCTAAAGCAGAGTGTGTTTCTTGTAAGGTGAGCTAGCTTTTGTTTCCCAGTCCTAAATGGAGTTGAATCACATGCAGTTTCTGGTCCTATGAACAAGAGTTGTTTTCTGGTAAAGAAAGTCACTATTGCGCTCCCATTGCCCTTTACAAGGCAAATAGCACTCGCGTCTTTTCCCAGCAAGTACAGTGTATTGGACTGAATAGGAGCTACTGTTCTTGTCAGTTTACTAAGCAGAATGGAAATAGATATGGTCCGTGCGTAATGGAAGCACAGTTCTTTTGTTCTGAGCAAGCTCACTGTTTGGACCCCATAGGAAACACAGTAGAGTAGAAGAGTGCTCTTTTCTCAAAAGCAGAGTGTGTTTCATGTAAGGCGAGCTAGCATTTGTTTCCCAGTCCTAAATGGAGTTGATCATATGCAGTTTCTGGTCCTACGATCAAGAGTTGTTTTCTGGTAAGGAAAGTCACTATTGCGCTCCCATTGCCATACACAGTGCAAATAGCACTCACGTCTGTTCCCAGCAAGTACAGTGTATCAGACTGAAGAGGAGCTACTGTTCTTGTCAGTTTCCTAAGCAGAGTTGAACTAGTTATGGCCCGTGTGTAGGAAGCACAGTTCTTTTGTTCTGAGCAAGCTCACTCTTCTGGCCCTACAGGAAACACAGTAGAGTGGAAGAGTGCTCTTTTCTCTAAAGCAGAGTGTTTTTCTTGTAAGGTGAGCTAGCGTTTGTTTCCCAGTCCTAAATGGAGTTGAATCACATGCAGTTTCTAGTCCTACTAGCAAGAGTTGTTTTCTGGTAAGAAGAGTCACTATTGCGCTGCCATTGCCTTACACAGGACAAATAGCACTGACGTCTGTTCCCAGCAAGTACAGTGTATCGGACTGAAGAGGATCTACTGTTCTTGTCAGGTTCCTAAGCAGAATTGAACTAGATATGGCCGTGTGTGTAGGAAGCACAGTTCTTTTGTTCTGAGCAAGCTCACTGTTCGGACACCATAGGAAACACAGTAGAGTAGAAGAGTGCTCTTTTCTCTAAAGCAGAGTGTGTTTCTTGTAAGGCGAGCTAGCGTTTGTTTCCCAGTCCTAAATGGAGTTGAATCACATGCAGTTTCTGGTCCTAAGAGCAAGAGCTGTTTTCTGGTAAGGAAAGTCACAATTGTGCTCCCCTTGCCATACATAGTGCAAATAGCTCTCACGTCATTTCCCAGGAAGTACAGTGTATCGGACTGAAGAGGAGCTACTGTTCTTGTCAGTTTCCTAAGCAGAGTTGAACTAGATATGGCCCGCGTGTGTAGGAAGCACAGTTCTTTTGTTCTGAGCAAGCTCACTGTTTTGACCCCATAGGAAACACAGTAGAGTAGAAGAGTGCTCTTTTCTCTAAAGCAGAATGTGTTTATTGTAAGGCGAGCTAGCGTTTGTTTCCCAGTCCAAATGGAGTGGAATCACATGCAGTTTCTGGTCCTACGAGCAGGAGTTGTTTTCTGGTAAGGAAAGTCACTATTGCGCTCCCATTGCCATACACAGTGCAAATAGCACTCGCGTCTGTTCCCAGCAAGTACAGTGAATCAGACTGAAGAGGAGCTACTGTTCTTGTCAGTTTCCTAAGCAGAGTTGAACTAGATATGGCCCGTGTATGTAGGAAGCACAGTTCTTTTGTTCTGAGCAAGCTCACTGTTCGGACCCCATAGGAAACACAGTAGAGTAGAAGAGTGCTCTTTTCTCAAAAGCAAAGTGTGTTTCTTGTAAGGCGAGCTAGCGTTTGTTTCCCAGTCCTAAATGGAGTGGAATCACATGCAGTTTCTGGTCCTACGAGCAAGAGTTGTTTTCTGGTAAGAAGAGTCACTATTGCACTGCCATTGCCATACACAGGACAAATAGCACTGGGGTCTGTTCCCAGCAAGTACAGTGTATTGGACTGAAGAGGATCTAGTGTTCTTGTCAGGTTCCTAAGCAGACTTGAACTAGATATGGCCGTGTGTCGAAGCACAGTTTTTTTGTTCTGAGCAAGCTCACTTTTCGGAACACATAGGAAACACAGTAGAGTAGAAGAGTGCTCTTTTCTCAAAAGCAGAGTGTGTTTTTGTAAGGCGAGCTAGCGTTTGATTCCTAGTCCTAAATGGAGTTGAATCACATGCAGTTTCTGGTCCTATGAACAAGAGTTGTTTTCTGGTAAGGAAAGTCACTATTGCGCTCCCATTGCCCTTTACAAGGCAAATAGCACTCGCATCTTTTCCCAGCAAGTACAGTGTATTGGACTGAATAGGAGCTACTGTTCTTGTCAGTTTACTAAGCAGAATTGAACTAGATATGGTCCGTGCGTGTAGGAAGCACAGTTCTTCTGTTCTGAGCAAGCTCACTGTTCGGACCCCATAGGAAACACAGTAGAGTAGAAGAGTGCTCTTTTCTCAAAAGCAGAGTGTGTTTCATATAAGGCGAGCTAGCATTTGTTTCCCAGTCCTAAATGGAGTTGAATCACATGCAGTTTCTGGTCTTACGAGCAAGAGTTGTTTTCTGGTAAGGAAAGTCACTATTGCGCTCCCATTGCCATACACAGTGCAAATAGCACTCGCATCTGTTCCCAGCAAGTACAGTGTATCGGACTGAAGAGGAGCTACTGTTCTTGTCAGTTTCCTAAGCAGAGTTGAACTAGACATGGCCGTGTGTGTAGGAAGCACAGTTCTTTTGTTCTGAGCAAGCTCACTGTTCTGGCCCTATAGGAAACACAGCAGAGTAGAAGAGTGCTCTTTTCTCTAAAGCAGAGTGTGTTTCTTGTAAGGTGAGCTAGCTTTTGTTTCCCAGTCCTAAATGGAGTTGAATCACATGCAGTTTCTGGTCCTATGAGCAAGAGTTGTTTTCTGGTTAGAAGAGTCACTATTGCGCTGCAACTGCCATACACAGGACAAATAGCACTGGCGTCTGTTCCCAGCAAGTACAGTGTATTGGACTGAAGAGGATCTAGTGTTCTTGTCAGTTTCCTAAGCAGAGTTGAACTAGATACGGCCCGTGTGTGTAGGAAACACAGTTCTTTGGTTCTGAGAAAGCTCACTGTTCGGACCCCATAAAAAACACAGTAGAGTATAAGAGTGCTCTTTTCTCTAAAGCAGAGTGTGTTTCATGTAAGGCGAGCTAGCATTTGTTTCCCAGTCCTAAATGGAGTTGATCACATGCAGTTTCTGCTCCTACGATCAAGAGTTGTTTTCTGGTAAGGAAAGTCACTATTGCGCTCCCATTGCCATACACAGTGCAAATAGCACTCGCGTCTGTTCCCAGCAAGTACAGTGTATCGGACTGAAGAGGAGCTACTGTTCTTGTCAGGTTCCTAAGCAGAGTTGAACTAGATATGGCCCATGTGTAGGAAGCACAGTTCTTTTGTTCTGAGCAAGTTCACTATTCTGGCCCTATAGGAAACATAGTAGAGTAGAAGAGTGCTCTTTTCTCTAAAGCAGAGTGTGTTTCTTGTAAGGTGAGCTAGCTTTTGTTTCCCAGTCCTAAATGGTGTTGAATCACATGCAGTTTCTGATCCTACGAGCAAGAGTTGTTTTCTGGTATGAAGAGTCACTATTGCGCTGCCATTGACATACACAGGACAAACAGCACTGGTGTCTGTTCCCAGCAATTACAGTGTACTGGACTGAAGAGGATCCACTGTCCTTGTCAGGTTCCTAAGCAGAATTGAACTAGATATGGCCGTGTGTAGGAAGCACAGTTCTTTTGTTCTGAGCAAGCTCACTGTTCTGGCCCTATAGGAAACACAGTAGAGTAGAAGAGTGCTCTTTTCTCAAAAGCAGAGTGTGTTTCTTGTAAGGCGAGCTAGCGTTTGTTTCCCAGTCCTAAATGGAGTTGAGTCACATGCAGTTTTTTGTCCTATGAGCAAGAGTTGTTTTCGGGTAAGACGAGTCACTATTGTGCTCCAATTGCCATACACAGTGCAAATAGCACTCGCGTCTGTTCCCCGCAAGTACAGTGTATTGGACGGAAGAGGAGCTACTGTTCTTGTCAGTTTCCTAAGCACAGTTGAACTAGATATGGCCCGTGTGTGTAGGAAGCACAGTTCTTATGTTCTGAGCAAGCTCACTGTTCGGACCCCATAGGAAACACAGTAGAGTATAAGAGTGCTCTTTTCTCAAAAGCAGAGTGTGTTTGATGTAAGGCGAGCTAGCATTTGTTTCCCAGTCCTAAATGGAGTTGAATCACATGCAGTTTCTGGTCTTACGAGCAAGAGTTGTTTTCTGGTAAGGAAAGTCACTATTGCGCTCCCATTGCCATACACAGTGCAAATAGCACTCGCGTCTGTTCCCACCAAGTACAGTGTATCGGACTGAAGAGGAGCTACTGTTCTTGTCAGTTTCCTAAGCAGAGTTGAACTAGATATGGCCCGTGTGTAGGAAGCACAGTTCTTTTGTTCTGAGCAAGCACACTGTTCTGGCCTTATAGGAAACACAGTAGAGTAGAAGAGTGCTCTTTTCTCTAAAGCAGAGTGTGTTTCTTGTAAGGTGAGCTAGCTTTTGTTTCCCAGTCCTAAATGGAGTGGAATCACATGCAGTTTCTGGTCCTACGAGCAGGAGTTGTTTCCTGGTAAGGAAAGTCACTATTGCGCTCCCATTGCCATACACAGTGCAAATAGCCCTCCCGTCTGTTCCCAGCAAGTACAGTGTATTGGACTGAAAAGGAGCTACTGTTCTTCTCAGTTTCCTAAGCAGAGTTGAACTAGATATGGCCCGTGTGTGTAGGAAGTACAGTTCATTTTTTCTGAGCAAGCTCACTATTCTGGCCCTTTAGGAAACACAGAAGAGTAGAAGTGTGCTCTTTTCAAAAAAGCAGAGTCTGTTTCTTGTAAAGCGAGCTAGAGTTTGTTTCCCAGTCCTAAATGGAGTGGAATCACATGCAGTTTCTGGTCCTACGAGCAAGATTTGTTTTCTGGTAAGAAGAGTCACTATTGCGTTGCCATTGCCATACACAGGACAAATAGCACTGGCGTCTGTTCCAGCAAGTACAGTGTATTGAACTGAGGAGGATCTACTGTTCCTGTCAGGTTCCTAAGCAGACTTAAACTAGATATGGCCGTGTGTAGGAAGCACAGTTTTTTTGTTCTGAGCAAGCTCACTTTTCGGAACACATAGGAAACACAGTAGAGTAGAAGAGTGCTCTTTTCTCAAAAGCAGAGTGTGTTTTTGTAAGGCGAGCTAGCGTTTGTTTCCTAGTCCTAAATGGAGTTGAATCACATGCAGTTTCTGGTCCTATGAACAAGAGTTGTTTTCTGGTAAAGAAAGTCACTATTGCGCTCCCATTTCCCTTTACAAGGCAAATAGCACTCGCGTCTTTTCCCAGCAAGTACAGTGTATTGGACTGAATAGGAGCTACTGTTCTTGTCAGTTTACTAAGCAGAATGGAAATAGATATGGTCCGTGCGTGTAGGAAGCACAGTTCTTTTGTTCTGAGCAAGCTCACTGTTTGGACCCCATAGGAAACACAGTAGAGTAGAAGAGTGCTCTTTTCTCAAAAGCAGAGTGTGTTTCATGTAAGGCGAGCTAGCATTTGTTTCCCAGTCCTAAATGGAGTTGATCATATGCAGTTTCTGGTCCTACGATCAAGAGTTGTTTTCTGGTAAGGAAAGTCACTATTGCGCTCCCATTGCCATACACAGTGCAAATAGCACTCACGTCTGTTCCCAGCAAGTACAGTGTATCAGACTGAAGAGGAGCTACTGTTCTTGTCAGTTTCCTAAGCAGAGTTGAACTAGTTATGGCCCGTGTGTAGGAAGCACAGTTCTTTTGTTCTGAGCAAGCTCCCTCTTCTGGCCCTACAGGAAACACAGTAGAGTGGAAGAGTGCTCTTTTCTCTAAAGCAGAGTGTTTTTCTTGTAAGGCGAGCTAGCGTTTGTTTCCCAGTCCTAAATGGAGTTGAATCACATGCAGTTTCTAGTCCTACTAGCAAGAGTTGTTTTCTGGTAAGAAGAGTCACTATTGCGCTGCCATTGCCTTACACAGGACAAATAGCACTGACGTCTGTTCCCAGCAAGTACAGTATATCGGACTGAAGAGGATCTACTGTTCTTGTCAGGTTCCTAAGCAGAATTGAACTAGATATGGCCGTGTGTGTAGGAAGCACAGTTCTTTTGTTCTGAGCAAGCTCACTGTACGGACACCATAGGAAACACAGTAGAGTAGAAGAGTGCTCTTTTCTCTAGAGCAGAGTGTGTTTCTTGTAAGGCGAGCTAGCATTTGTTTCCCAGTCCTAAATGGAGTTGAATCACATGCAGTTTCTGGTTCTAAGTGCAAGAGCTGTTTTCTGGTAAGGAAAGTCACCATTGTGCTCCCCTTGCCATACATAGTGCAAATAGCTCTCACGTCATTTCCCAGGAAGTACAGTGTATCGGACTGAAGAGGAGCTACTGTTCTTGTCAGTTTCCTAAGCAGAGTTGAACTAGATATGGCCCGCGTGTGTAGGAAGCACAGTTCTTTTGTTCTGAGCAAGCTCACTGTTTTGACCCCATAGGAAACACAGTAGAGTAGAAGAGTGCTCTTTTCTCTAAAGCAGAATGTGTTTATTGTAAGGCGAGCTAGCGTTTGTTTCCCAGTCCAAATGGAGTGGAATCACATGCAGTTTCTGGTCCTACGAGCAGGAGTTGTTTTCTGGTAAGGAAAGTCACTATTGCGCTCCCTTTGCCATACACAGTGCAAATAGCACTCGCGTCTGTTCCCAGCAAGTACAGTGAATCGGACTGAAGAGGAGCTACTGTTCTTGTCAGTTTCCTAAGCAGAGTTGAACTAGATATGGCCCGTGTATGTAGGAAGCACAGTTCTTTTGTTCTGAGCAAGCTCACTGTTCGGACCCCATAGGAAACACAGTAGAGTAGAAGAGTGCTCTTTTCTCAAAAGCAAAGTGTGTTTCTTGTAAGGCGAGCTAGCGTTTGTTTCCCAGTCCTAAATGGAGTGGAATCACATGCAGTTTCTGGTCCTACGAGCAAGAGTTGTTTTCTGGTAAGAAGAGTCACTATTGCACTGCCATTGCCATACACAGGACAAATAGCACTGGCGTCTGTTCCCAGCAAGTACAGTGTATTGGACTGAAGAGGATCTAGTGTTCTTGTCAGGTTCCTAAGCAGACTTGAACTAGATATGGCCGTGTGTAGGAAGCACAGTTTTTTTGTTCTGAGCAAGCTCACTTTTCGGAACACATAGGAAACACAGTAGAGTAGAAGAGTGCTCTTTTCTCAAAAGCAGAGTGTGTTTTTGTAAGGCGACCTAGCGTTTGATTCCTAGTCCTAAATGGAGTTGAATCACATGCAGTTTCTGGTCCTATGAACAAGAGTTGTTTTCTGGTAAGGAAAGTCACTATTGCGCTCCCATTGCCCTTTACAAGGCAAATAGCACTCGCATCTTTTCCCAGCAAGTACAGTGTATTGGACTGAATAGGAGCTACTGTTCTTGTCAGTTTACTAAGCAGAATTGAACTAGATATGGTCCGTGCATGTAGGAAGCACAGTTCTTCTGTTCTGAGCAAGCTCACTGTTCGGACCCCATAGGAAACAGTAGAGTAGAAGAGTGCTCTTTTCTCAAAAGCAGAGTGTGTTTCATATAAGGCGAGCTAGCATTTGTTTCCCAGTCCTAAATGGAGTTGAATCACATGCAGTTTCTGGTCTTACGAGCAAGAGTTGTTTTCTGGTAAGGAAAGTCACTATTGCGCTCCCATTGCATACACAGTGCAAATAGCACTCGCATCTGTTCCCAGCAAGTACAGTGTATCGGACTGAAGAGGAGCTACTGTTCTTGTCAGTTTCCTAAGCAGAGTTGAACTAGATATGGCCGTGTGTGTAGGAAGCACAGTTCTTTTGTTCTGAGCAAGCTCACTGTTCTGGCCCTATAGGAAACACAGCAGAGTAGAAGAGTGCTCTTTTCTCTAAAGCAGAGTGTGTTTCTTGTAAGGTGAGCTAGCTTTTGTTTCCCAGTCCTAAATGGAGTTGAATCACAGGCAGTTTCTGGTCCTATGAGCAAGAGTTGTTTTCTGGTTAGAAGAGTCACTATTGCGTTGCCATTGCCATACACAGGACAAATAGCACTGGCGTCTGTTCCAGCAAGTACAGTGTATTGAACTGAGTAGGATCTACTGTTCCTGTCAGGTTCCTAAGCAGACTTAAACTAGATATGGCCGTGTGTAGAAAGCACAGTTTTTTTGTTCTGAGCAAGCTCACTTTTCGGAACACATAGGAAACACAGTAGAGTAGAAGAGTGCTCTTTTCTCAAAAGCAGAGTGTGTTTTTTAAGGCGGGCTAGCGTTTGTTTCCTAGTCCTAAATGGAGTTGAATCACCTGCAGTTTCTGGTCCTATGAACAAGAGTTGTTTTCTGGTAAGGAAAGTCACTATTGCGCTCCCATTGCCCTTTACAAGGCAAATAGCACTCGCGTCTTTTCCCAGCAAGTACAGTTTATTGGACTGAATAGGAGCTACTGTTTTTGTCAGTCTACTAAACAGAATTGAACTAGATATGGTCCGTGCGTGTAGAAAGCACAGTTCTTTTGTTCTGAGCAAGCTCACTGTTTGGACCCCATAGGAAACACAGTAGAGTAGAAGAGTGCTCTTTTCTCTAAAGCAGAGTGTGTTTCTAGGAAGTCGAGGTAGCATTTCTTTCCCAGTCCTAAATGGACTTGAGCCACATACAGTTTTTTGTCCTATGAGCAAGAGTTGTTTTCTGGTAAGACAAGTCACTATTGTGCTCCAATTGCCATACAGAGTGCAAATAGCACTCGCATCTATTCCCCGCAAGTACAGTGTATTGGACGGAAGAGGAGCTACTGTTCTTGTCAGTTTCCTAAGCAGAGTTGAACTAGATATGGCCCATGTGTAGGAAGCACAGTTCTTTTGTTCTGAGCAAGCTCACTATTCTGGCCCTATAGGAAACACAGAAGAGTAGAAGAGTGCTCTTTTCTCTAAAGCAGAATGTGTTTATTGTAAGGCAAGCTAGCATTTGTTTCCCAGTCCTAAATGGAGTTGAATCACATGAAGTTTCTGGTCTTACGAACAAGAGTTGTTTTCTGGTAACAAAGTCACTATTGCCCTCCCATTGCCATACACAGTGCAAATAGCACTCACGTCTGTTCCCAGCAAGTACAGTGTATCGGACTGAAGAGGAGCTACTGTTCTTGTCAGGTTCCTAAGCAGAGTTGAACTAGATATGGCCCATGTGTAGGAAGCACAGTTCTTTTATTCTGAGCAAGCTCACTATTCTGGCCCTATAGGAAACACAGTAGAGTAGAAGAGTGCTCTTTTCTCTAAAGCAGAGTGTGTTTCTTGTAAGGTGAGTTAGCTTTTGTTTCCCAGTCCTAAATGGTGTTGAATCACATGCAGTTTCTGATCCTACGAGCAAGAGTTGTTTTCTGGTATGAAGAGTCACTATTGCGCTGCCATTGCCATACACAGGACAAAGAGCACTGGTGTCTGTTCCCAGCAATTACAGTGTACTGGACTGAAGAGGATCCACTGTCCTTGTCAGGTTCCTAAGCAGAATTGAACTAGATATGGCCGTGTGTAGGAAGCACAGTTCTTTTGTTCTGAGCAAGCTCACTGTTCTGGCCCTATAGGAAACACAGTAGAGTAGAAGAGTGCTCTTTTCTCAAAAGCAGAGTGTGTTTCTTGTAAGGCGAGCTAGCGTTTGTTTCCCAGTCCTAAATGGAGTTGAGTCACATGCAGTTTTTTGTCCTATGAGCAAGAGTTGTTTTCGGGTAAGACAGGTCACTATTGTGCTCCAATTGCCATACACAGTGCAAATAGCACTCGCGTCTGTTCCCCGCAAGTACAGTGTATTGGACGGAAGAGGAGCTACTGTTCTTGTCAGTTTCCTAAGCACAGTTGAACTAGATATGGCCCGTGTGTGTAGGAAGCACAGTTCTTTTGTTCTGAGCAAGCTCACTGTTCGAAACCCATAGGAAACACAGTAGAGTATAAGAGTGCTCTTTTCTCAAAAGCAGAGTGTGTTTCATGTAAGGCGAGCTAGCATTTGTTTCCCAGTCCTAAATGGAGTTGAATCACATGCAGTTTCTGGTCTTACGAGCAAGAGTTGTTTTCTGGGAAGGAAAGTCACTATTGCGCTCCCATTGCCATACACAGTGCAAATAGCACTCGCTTCTGTTCCCTGCAAGTACAGTGTATCGGACTGAAGAGGAGCTACTGTTCTTGTCAGTTTCCTAAGCAGAGTTGAACTAGATATGGCCCTTGTGTAGGAAGCACAGTTCTTTTGTTCTCAGCAAGCTCACTGTTCTGGCCCTATAGGAAACACAGTAGAGTAGAAGAGTGCTCTTTTCTCTAAAGCAGAGTGTGTTTCTTGTAAGGTGAGATAGCTTTTGTTTCCCAGTCCTAAATGGAGTTGAATCACATGCAGTTTCTGGTCCTAAGAGCAAGAGCTGTTTTCTGGTAAGGAAAGTCACTATTGTGCTCCCCTTGCCATACATAGTGCAAATAGCTCTCACGTCTGTTCCCAGAAAGTACAGTGTATTGGACTGAAGAGGAGCTACTGTTCTTGTCAGTTTCCTAAGCAGAGTTGAACTAGATATGGCCCGCGTGTGTAGGAAGCACAGTTCTTTTGTTCTGAGCAAGCTCACTGTTTTGACCCCATAGGAAACACAGTAGAGTAGAAGAGTGCTCTTTTCTCTAAAGCAGAATGTGTTTATTTTAAGGCGAGCTAGCGTTTGTTTCCCAGTCCTAAATGGAGTGGAATCACATGCAGTTTCTGGTCCTACGAGCAGGAGTTGTTTTCTGGTAAGGAAAGTCACTATTGCGCTCCCATTGCCATACACAGTGCAAATAGCCCTCCCGTCTGTTCCCAGCAAGTACAGTGTATTGGACTGAAAAGGAGCTACTGTTCTTCTCAGTTTCCTAAGCAGAGTTGAACTAGATATGGCCCGTGTGTGTAGGAAGTACAGTTCTTTTTTTCTGAGCAAGCTCACTGTTCTGGCCCTATAGGAAACACAGAAGAGTAGAAGTGTGCTCTTTTCAAAAAAGCAGAGTGTGTTTCTTGTAAAGCGAGCTAGAGTTTGTTTCCCAGTCCTAAATGGAGTGGAATCACATGCAGTTTCTGGTCCTACGAGCAAGATTTGTTTTCTGGTAAGAAGAGTCACTATTGCGCTGCCATTGCCATACACAGGACAAATAGCACTGGTGTCTGTTCCAGCAAGTACAGTGTATTGAACTGAGGAGGATCTACTGTTCTTGTCAGGTTCCTAAGCAGACTTGAACTAGTTATGGCCGTGTGTAGGAAGCACAGTTTTTTTGTTCTGAGCAAGCTCACTTTTCGGAACACATAGGAAACACAGTAGAGTAGAAGAGTGCTCTTTTCTCAAAAGCAGAGTGTGTTTTGTAAGGCGAGCTAGCGTTTGTTTCCTAGTCCTAAATGGAGTTGAATCACATGCAGTTTCTGGTCCTATGAACAAGAGTTGTTTTCTGGTAAGGAAAGTCACTATTGCGCTCCTATTGCCCTTTACAAGGCAAATAGCACTCGCGTCTTTTCCCAGGAAGTACAGTGTATTGGATTGAATAGGAGCTACTGTTCTTGTCAGTTTACTAAGCTGAATGGAACTAGATATGGTCCGTGCGTGTAGGAAGCACAGTTCTTTTGTTCTGAGCAAGCTCACTGTTTGGACCCCATAGGAAACACCGTAGAGTAGAAGAGTGCTCTTTTTTCAAAAGCAGAGTGTGTTTCATGTAAGGCGAGCTAGCATTTGTTTCCCAGTCCTAAATGGAGTTGATCATATGCAGTTTCTGGTCCTACGATCAAGAGTTGTTTTCTGGTAAGGAAAGTCACTATTGCGCTCCCAAGGCCATACAGTGCAAATAGCACTCGCGTCTGTTCCCAGCAAGTACAGTGTATCGGACTGAAGAGGAGCTACTGTTCTTGTCATTTTCCTAAGCAGAGTTGAACTAGTTATGGCCCGTGTGTAGGAAGCACCGTTCTTTTGTTCTGAGCAAGCTCACTCTTCTGGCCCTACAGGAAACACAGTAGATTGGAAGAGTGCTCTTTTCTCTAAAGCAGAGTGTTTTTCTTGTAAGGCGAGTTAGCGTTTGTTTCCCAGTCCTAAATGGAGTTGAATCACATGCAGTTTCTAGTCCTACTAGCAAGAGTTGTTTTCTGGTAAGAAGAGTCACTATTGCGCTGCCATTGCCATACATAGGACAAATAGCACTGACGTCTGTTCCCAGCAAGTGCAGTGTATTGGACTGAAGAGGATCTACTGTTCTTGTCAGGTTCCTAAGCAGACTTTAACTAGATATGGCCGTGTGTGTAGGAAGCACAGTTCTTTTGTTCTGAGCAAGCTCACTGTTCAGACACCATAGGAAACACAGTAGAGCAGAAGAGTGCTCTTTTCTCTAAAGCAGAGTGTGTTTCTTGTAAGGCGAGCTAGCGTTTGTTTCCCAGTCCTAAATGGAGTTGAATCACATGCAGTTTCTGGTCCTAAGAGCAAGAGCTGTTTTTTGGTATGGAAAGTCACTATTGTGCTCCCCTTGCCATACATAGTGCAAATAGCTCTCACGTCTGTTCCCAGCAAGTACAGTGTATCGGACTGAAGAGGAGCTACTGTTCTTGTCAGTTTCCTAAGCAGAGTTGAACTAGATATGGCCCGCGTGTGTAGGAAGCACAGTTCTTTTGTTCTGAGCAAACTCACTGTTTTGACCCCATAGGAAACACAGTAGAGTAGAAGAGTGCTCTTTTCTCTAAAGCAGAATGTGTTTATTGTAAGGCGAGCTAGCGTTTGTTTTCCTGTCCTAAATGGAGTGGAATCACATGCAGTTTCTGGTCCTACGAGGAGGAGTTGTTTTCTGGTAAGGAAAGTCACTATTGTGCTCCCATTGCCATACACAGTGCAAATAGCCCTCCCGTCTGTTCCCAGCAAGTACAGTGTATTGGACTGAAAAGGAGCTACTGTTCTTCTCAGTTTCCTAAGCAGAGTTGAACTAGATATGGCCCGTGTGTGTAGGAAGTACAGTTCTTTTTTTCTGAGCAAGCTCACTGTTCTGGCCCTATAGGAAACACAGAAGAGTAGAAGTGTGCTCTTTTCAAAAAAGCAGAGTGTGTTTCTTGTAAAGCGAGCTAGAGTTTGTTTCCCAGTCCTAAATGTAGTGGAATCACATGCAGTTTCTGGTCCTACGAGCAAGATTTGTTTTCTGGTAAGAAGAGTCACTATTGCGCTGCCATTGCCATACACAGGACAAATAGCACTGGCGTCTGTTCCAGCAAGTACAGTGTATTGAACTGAGGAGGATCTACTGTTCTTGTCAGGTTCCTATGCAGACTTGAACTAGATATGGCCGTGTGTAGGAAGCACAGTTTTTTTGTTCTGAGCAAGCTCACGGTTCAGACACCATAGAAAACACAGTAGAGTAGAAGAGTGCTCTTTTCTCAAAAGCAGAGTGTGTTTTTGTAAGGCGAGCTAGCGTTTGTTTCCTAGTCCTAAATGGAGTTGAATCACATGCAGTTTCTGGTCCTATGAACAAGAGTTGTTTTCTGGTAAGGAAAGTCACTATTGCGCTCCCATTGCCCTTTACAAGGCAAATAGCACTCGCGTCTTTTCTCAGCAAGTACAGTGTATTGGACTGAATAGGAGCTACTGTTCTTGTCAGTTTACTAAGCAGAATGGAACTAGATATGGTCCGTGCGTGTAGGAAGCACAGTTCTTTTGTTCTGAGCAAGCTCACTGTTTGGACCCCATAGGAAAGACAGTAGAGTAGAAGAGTGCTCTTTTCTCAAAAGCAGAGTGTGTTTCTAGGAAGTCGAGCTAGCATTTCTTTCCCAGTCCTAAAAGTAGTTGAGTCACATGCAGTTTTTTGTCCTACGAGCAAGAGTTGTTTTCTGGTAAGACAAGTCACTATTGTGCTCCAATTGCCATACAGAGTGCAAATTGCACTCACGTCTGTTCCCAGCAAGTACAGTGTATCGGACTGAAGAGGAGCTACTGTTCTTGTCAGGTTCCTAAGCAGAGTTGAACTAGATATGGCCCATGTGTAGGAAGCACAGTTCTTTTGTTCTGAGCAAGCTCACTATTCTGGCCCTATAGGCAACACAGTAGAGTAGAAGAGTGCTCTTTTCTCAAAAGCAGAGTGTGTTTCTTGTTAGGCGAGCTAGCATTTGTTTCCCAGTCCTAAATGGAGTGGAATCACATGCAGTTTCTGGTCCTATGAGCAAGAGTTGTTTTCTGGTAAGGAAAGTCACTATTGCGCTCCCATTGCCATACACAGTGCAAATAGCACATGCGTCTGTTCCCAGCAATTACAGTGTATTGGACTGAAGAGGAGCTACTGTTCTTGTCAGGTTCCTGAGCAGAGTTCAACTAGATATGGCCCGTGTGTGTATGAAGCACAGTTCTTATGTTCTGAGCAAGCTCTGGCCCCATAGGAAACACAGTAGAGTAGAAGAGTGCTCTTTTCTCTAAAGCAGAGTGTGTTTCTTATAAGGCGAGCTAGCGTTTGTTTCCCAGTCCTAAATGGAGTTGAGTCACATGCAGTTTTTTGTCCTACGAGCAAGAGTTTTTTTCTGGCAAGACGAGTCACTATTGTGCTCCAATTGCCATACACAGTGCAAATAGCACTCGTGTCTGTTCCCAGCAATTACAGTGTACTGCACTGTTCAAGTCTGCTTAGGAACCTGACAAGAACAGTAGATCCTCTTCAGTCCAATACACTGTACTTGCTGGGAACAGATGCCAGTGCTATTTGTCCTGTGTATGGCAATGGCAGCGCAATAGTGACTCTTCTTACCAGAAAACAACAGTGTGTTTCTTGTAAGGCGAGCTAGCATTTATTTCCCAGTCCTAAATGGAGTTGAATCACATGGAGTACAGTACTGTGTATCGCTGAAGAGGAGCTACTGTTCTTGTCAGTTTCCTAAGCAGAGTTGAACTAGATATGGCCCGTGTGTGTAGGAAGCACAGTTCTTTTGTTCTGGGCAAGCTCACTGTTCGGACCCCATAGGAAACATAGTAGAGTAGAAGAGTTCTCTTTTCTCAAAAGCAGAGTGTGTTTCATGTAAGGCGAGCTAGCATTTGCTTTCCAGTCCTAAATGGAGTTGAATCACATGCAGTTTCTGGTCCTACGAGCAAGGGTTGTTTTCTGGTAAGAAGAGTCACTATTGCGCTGCCATTGCCATACACAGGACAAATAGCACTGGCGTCTGTTCCCAGCAAGTACAGTGTATTGGACTGAAGAGGATCTACTGTTCTTTTCAGTTTCCTAAGCAGACTTGAACTAGATATGGCCGTGTGTGTAGGAAGCACAGTTTTTTTTGTTCTGAGCAAGCTCACTGTTCGGAACACATAGGAAAGACAGTAGAGTAGAAGAGTGCTCTTTTCTCAAAAGCAGAGTGTGTTTCATGTAAGGCGAGCTAGCATTTGTTTCCCAGTCCTAAATGGAGTTGAATCACATGCAGTTTCTGGTCCTACGATCAAGGGTTGTTTTCTGGTAAGAAGAGTCACTATTGCGCTGCCATTGCCATACACAGGACAAATAGCACTGGCGTCTGTTTCCAGCAAGTACAGTGTATTGGACTGAAGAGGATCTACTGTTCTTGTCAGGTTCCTAAGCAGACTTGAACTACATATGGCCGTGTGTGTAGGAAGCACAGTTTTTTTGTTCTGAGCAAGCTCACTGTTCGGAACACATAGGAAACACAGTAGAGTATAAGAGTGCTCTTTTCGGGCGGTGGTGGCGCACGCCTTTAATCCCAGCACTCGGGAGGCAGAGCCAGGCGGATCTCTGTGAGTTCAAGGCCAGCCTGGTCTCCAAAGCGAGTTCCAGGAAAGGCGCAAAGCTACACAGAGAAACCCAGTCTCGAAAAACCAAAAAAAAAAAAAAAAAGAGTGCTCTTTTCTCAAAAGCAGAGTGTGTTTTTGTAAGGCGAGCTAGCGTTTGTTTCACAGTCCTAAATGGAGTTTAGTCACATGCAGTTTTTTGTACTATGAGAAAAAGTTGTTTTCTGGTAAGACAAGTCACTATTGTGCTCCAATTGCCATACACAGTGCAAATAGCACTCGCATCTGTTCCCCGCAAGTACAGTGTATTGGACGGAAGAGGAGCTACTGTTCTTGTCAGTTTCCTAAGCACAGTTGAACTAGATATGGCCGTGTGTGTAGGAAGCACAGTTCTTTTGTTCTGAGCAAGCTCACTGTTCGGACCCCATAGGAAACACAGTAGAGTAGAAGAGTGCTCTTTTCTCAAAAGCAGAGTGTGTTTCATATAAGGCGAGCTAGCATTTGTTTCCCAGTCCTAAATGGAGTTGAATCACATGCAGTTTCTGGTCTTACGAGCAAGAGTTGTTTTCTGGTAAGGAAAGTCACTATTGCGCTCCCATTGCCATACACAGTGCAAATAGCACTCGCATCTGTTCCCAGCAAGTACAGTGTATCGGACTGAAGAGGAGCTACTGTTCTTGTCAGTTTCCTAAGCAGAGTTGAACTAGATATGGCCCGTGTGTGTAGGAAGCACAGTTCTTTTGTTCTGAGCAAGCTCACTGTTCTGGCCCTATAGGAAACACAGCAGAGTAGAAGAGTGCTATTTTCTCTAAAGCAGAGTGTGTTTCTTGTAAGGTGAGCTAGCTTTTGTTTCCCAGTCCTAAATGGAGTTGAATCACATGCAGTTTCTGGTCCTATGAGCAAGAGTTGTTTTCTGGTTAGAAGAGTCACTATTGCGCTGCAACTGCCATACACAGGACAAATAGCACTGGCGTCTGTTCCCAGCAAGTACAGTGTATTGGACTGAAGAGGATCTAGTGTTCTTGTCAGTTTCCTAAGCAGAGTTGAACTAGATACGGCCCGTGTGTGTAGGAAACACAGTTCTTTGGTTCTGAGAAAGCTCACTGTTCGGACCCCATAAAAAACACAGTAGAGTATAAGAGTGCTCTTTTCTCTAAAGCAGAGTGTGTTTCATGTAAGGCGAGCTAGCATTTGTTTCCCAGTCCTAAATGGAGTTGATCACATGCAGTTTCTGCTCCTACGATCAAGAGTTGTTTTCTGGTAAGGAAAGTCACTATTGCGCTCCCATTGCCATACACAGTGCAAATAGCACTCGCGTCTGTTCCGAGCAAGTACAGTGTATCAGACTGAGGAGGAGCTGCTGTTCTTGTCAGTTTCCTAAGCAGAGTTGAACTAGTTATGGCCCGTGTGTAGGAAGCACAGTTCTTTTGTTCTGAGCAATCTCACTGTTCTGGCCCTACAGGAAACACAGTAGAGTGGAAGAGGGCTCTTTTCTCTAAAGCAGAGTGTGTTTCTTGTAAGGCGAGCTAGTGTTTCTTTCCCAGTCCTAAATGGAGTTGAATCACATGCAGTTTCTAGTCCTACGAGCAAGAGTTGTATTCTGGTAAGAAGAGTCACTATTGCGCTGCCATTGCCATACATAGGACAAATAGCACTGGCGTCTGTTCCCAGCAAGTACAGTGTATTGGACTGAAGAGGATCTACTGTTCTTGTCAGGTTCCTAAGCAGAATTGAACTAGATATGGCCGTGTGTGTAGGAAGCACAGTTCTTTTGTTCTGAGCAAGCTCACTTTTCGGAACACATAGGAAACACAGTAGAGTAGAAGAGTGCTCTTTTCTCAAAAGCAGAGTGTGTTTTTGTAAGGCGAGCTAGCGTTTGTTTCCTAATCCTAAATTCAGTTGAATCACATGCAGTTTCTGGTCCTATGAACAAGAGTTGTTTTCTGGTAAAGAAAGTCACTATTGCGCTCCCATTGCCCTTTACAAGGCAAATAGCACTCGCGTCTTTTCCCAGCAAGTACAGTGTATTGGACTGAATAGGAGCTACTGTTCTTGTCAGTTTACTAAGCAGAATGGAACTAGATATGGTCCGTGCGTGTAGGAAGCACAGTTCTTTTGTTCTGAGCAAGCTCACTGTTTGGACCCCATAGGAAACACAGTAGAGTAGAAGAGTGCTCTTTTCTCAAAAGCAGAGTGTGTTTCATGTAAGGCGAGCTAGCATTTGTTTCCCAGTCCTAAATGGAGTTGATCATATGCAGTTTCTGGTCCTACGATCAAGAGTTGTTTTCTGGTAAGGAAAGTCACTATTGCGCTCCCATTGCCATACACAGTGCAAATAGCACTCACGTCTGTTCCCAGCAAGTACAGTGTATCAGACTGAAGAGGAGCTACTGTTCTTGTCAGTTTCCTAAGCAGAGTTGAACTAGTTATGGCCCGTGTGTAGGAAGCACAGTTCTTTTGTTCTGAGCAAGCTCCCTCTTCTGGCCCTACAGGAAACACAGTAGAGTGGAAGAGTGCTCTTTTCTCTAAAGCAGAGTGTTTTTCTTGTAAGGCGAGCTAGCGTTTGTTTCCCAGTCCTAAATGGAGTTGAATCACATGCAGTTTCTAGTCCTACTAGCAAGAGTTGTTTTCTGGTAAGAAGAGTCACTATTGCGCTGCCATTGCCTTACACAGGACAAATAGCACTGACGTCTGTTCCCAGCAAGTACAGTGTATCGGACTGAAGAGGATCTACTCTTCTTGTCAGGTTCCTAAGCAGAATTGAACTAGATATGGCCCGTGTGTGTAGGAAGCACAGTTCTTTTGTTCTGAGCAAGCTCACTGTTCAGACACCATAGGAAACACAGTAGAGTAGAAGAGTGCTCTTTTCTCTAAAGCAGAGTGTGTTTCTTGTAAGGCGAGCTAGCGTTTGTTTCCCAGTCCTAAATGGAGTTGAATCACATGCAGTTTCTGATCCTACGAGCAAGAGTTGTTTTTTGGTATGAAGAGTCACTATTGCGCTGCCATTGCCATACACAGGACAAACAGCACTGGTGTCTGTTCCCAGCAATTACAGTGTACTGGACTGAAGAGGATCCACTGTCCTTGTCAGGTTCCTAAGCAGAATTGAACTAGATATGGCCGTGTGTAGGAAGCACAGTTCTTTTGTTCTGAGCAAGCTCACTGTTCTGGCCCTATAGGAAACACAGTAGAGTAGAAGAGTGCTCTTTTCTCAAAAGCAGAGTGTGTTTCTTGTAAGGCGAGCTAGCGTTTGTTTCCCAGTCCTAAATGGAGTTGAGTCACATGCAGTTTTTTGTCCTATGAGCAAGAGTTGTTTTCGGGTAAGACGAGTCACTATTGTGCTCCAATTGCCATACACAGTGCAAATAGCACTCGCGTCTGTTCCCCGCAAGTACAGTGTATTGGACGGAAGAGGAGCTACTGTTCTTGTCAGTTTCCTAAGCACAGTTGAACTAGATATGGCCCGTGTGTGTAGGAAGCACAGTTCTTTTGTTCTGTGCAAGCTCACTGTTCGGACCCCATAGGAAACACAGTAGAGTATAAGAGTGCTCTTTTCTCAAAAGCAGAGTGTGTTTCATGTAAGGCGAGCTAGCATTTGTTTCCCAGTCCTAAATGGAGTTGAATCACATGCAGTTTCTGGTCTTACGAGCAAGAGTTGTTTTCTGGTAAGGAAAGTCACTATTGCGCTCCCATTGCCATACACAGTGCAAATAGCACTCGCGTCTGTTCCCACCAAGTACAGTGTATCGGACTGAAGAGGAGCTACTGTTCTTGTCAGTTTCCTAAGCAGAGTTGAACTAGATATGGCCCGTGTGTAGGAAGCACAGTTCTTTTGTTCTGAGCAAGCTCACTGTTCTGGCCTTATAGGAAACACAGTAGAGTAGAAGAGTGCTCTTTTCTCTAAAGCAGAGTGTGTTTCTTGTAAGGTGAGCTAGCTTTTGTTTCCCAGTCCTAAATGGAGTTGAATCATATGCAGTTTCTGGTCCTAAGAGCAAGAGCTGTTTTCTGGTAAGGAAAGTCACTATTGTGCTCCCCTTGCCATACATAGTGCAAATAGCTCTCACGTCTGTTCCCAGCAAGTACAGTGTATCGGACTGAAGAGGAGCTACTGTTCTTGTCAGTTTCCTAAGCAGAGTTGAACTAGATATGGCCCGCGTGTGTAGGAAGCACAGTTCTTTTGTTCTGAGCAAGCTCACTGTTTTGACCCCATAGGAAACACAGTAGAGTAGAAGAGTGCTCTTTTCTCTAAAGCAGAATGTGTTTATTGTAAGGCGAGCTAGCGTTTGTTTCCCAGTCCTAAATGGAGTGGAATCACATGCAGTTTCTAGTCCTACGAGCAGGAGTTG
Organism: Peromyscus eremicus; assembly: GCF_949786415.1. NCBI lineage: Eukaryota > Metazoa > Chordata > Mammalia > Rodentia > Cricetidae > Peromyscus > Peromyscus eremicus. The sequence goes on along the minus strand of NW_026734781.1, from coordinate 56,769 downwards.
TTTCCTGGTAAGGAAAGTCACTATTGCGCTCCCATTGCCATACACAGTGCAAATAGCCCTCCCGTCTGTTCCCAGCAAGTACAGTGTATTGGACTGAAAAGGAGCTACTGTTCTTCTCAGTTTCCTAAGCAGAGTTGAACTAGATATGGCCCGTGTGTAGGAAGTACAGTTCATTTTTTCTGAGCAAGCTCACTATTCTGGCCCTATAGGAAACACAGTAGAGTAGAAGTGTGCTCTTTTCAAAAAAGCAGAGTGTGTTTCTTGTAAAGCGAGCTAGAGTTTGTTTCCCAGTCCTAAATGGAGTGGAATCACATGCAGTTTCTGGTCTTACGAGCAAGATTTGTTTTCTGGTAAGAAGAGTCACTATTGCGTTGCCATTGCCATACACAGGACAAATAGCACTGGCGTCTGTTCCAGCAAGTACAGTGTATTGAACTGAGGAGGATCTACTGTTCCTGTCAGGTTCCTAAGCAGACTTAAACTAGATATGGCCGTGTGTAGGAAGCACAGTTTTTTTGTTCTGAGCAAGCTCACTTTTCGGAACACATAGGAAACACAGTAGAGTAGAAGAGTGCTCTTTTCTCAAAAGCAGAGTGTGTTTTTGTAAGGCGGGCTAGCGTTTGTTTCCTAGTCCTAAATGGAGTTGAATCACATGCAGTTTCTGGTCCTATGAACAAGAGTTGTTTTCTGGTAAGGAAAGTCACTATTGCGCTCCCATTGCCCTTTACAAGGCAAATAGCACTCGCGTCTTTTCCCAGCAAGTACAGTTTATTGGACTGAATAGGAGCTACTGTTTTTGTCAGTTTACTAAGCAGAATTGAACTAGATATGGTCCGTGCGTGTAGAAAGCACAGTTCTTTTGTTCTGAGCAAGCTCACTGTTTGGACCCCATAGGAAACACAGTAGAGTAGAAGAGTGCTCTTTTCTCTAAAGCAGAGTGTGTTTCTAGGAAGTCGAGGTAGCATTTCTTTCCCAGTCCTAAATGGAATTGAGCCACATACAGTTTTTTGTCCTATGAGCAAGAGTTGTTTTCTGGTAAGACAAGTCACTATTGTGCTCCAATTGCCATACAGAGTGCAAATAGCACTCGCATCTATTCCCCGCAAGTACAGTGTATTGGACGGAAGAGGAGCTACTGTTCTTGTCAGTTTCCTAAGCAGAGTTGAACTAGATATGACCCATGTGTAGGAAGCACAGTTCTTTTGTTCTGAGCAAGCTCACTATTCTGGCCCTATAGGAAACACAGAAGAGTAGAAGAGTGCTCTTTTCTCTAAAGCAGAATGTGTTTATTGTAAGGCAAGCTAGCATTTGTTTCCCAGTCCTAAATGGAGTTGAATCACATGAAGTTTCTGGTCTTACGAACAAGAGTTGTTTTCTGGTAACAAAGTCACTATTGCCCTCCCATTGCCATACACAGTGCAAATAGCACTCACGTCTGTTCCCAGCAAGTACAGTGTATCGGACTGAAGAGGAGCTACTGTTCTTGTCAGGTTCCTAAGCAGAGTTGAACTAGATATGGCCCATGTGTAGGAAGCACAGTTCTTTTATTCTGAGCAAGCTCACTATTCTGGCCCTATAGGAAACACAGTAGAGTAGAAGAGTGCTCTTTTCTCTAAAGCAGAGTGTGTTTCTTGTAAGGTGAGTTAGCTTTTGTTTCCCAGTCCTAAATGGTGTTGAATCACATGCAGTTTCTGATCCTACGAGCAAGAGTTGTTTTCTGGTATGAAGAGTCACTATTGCGCTGCCATTGCCATACACAGGACAAAGAGCACTGGTGTCTGTTCCCAGCAATTACAGTGTACTGGACTGAAGAGGATCCACTGTCCTTGTCAGGTTCCTAAGCAGAATTGAACTAGATATGGCCGTGTGTAGGAAGCACAGTTCTTTTGTTCTGAGCAAGCTCACTGTTCTGGCCCTATAGGAAACACAGTAGAGTAGAAGAGTGCTCTTTTCTCAAAAGCAGAGTGTGTTTCTTGTAAGGCGAGCTAGCGTTTGTTTCCCAGTCCTAAATGGAGTTGAGTCACATGCAGTTTTTTGTCCTATGAGCAAGAGTTGTTTTCGGGTAAGACAGGTCACTATTGTGCTCCAATTGCCATACACAGTGCAAATAGCACTCGCGTCTGTTCCCCGCAAGTACAGTGTATTGGACGGAAGAGGAGCTACTGTTCTTGTCAGTTTCCTAAGCACAGTTGAACTAGATATGGCCCGTGTGTGTAGGAAGCACAGTTCTTTTGTTCTGAGCAAGCTCACTGTTCGAACCCCATAGGAAACACAGTAGAGTATAAGAGTGCTCTTTTCTCAAAAGCAGAGTGTGTTTCTTGGAAGTCGAGCTAGTGTTTCTTTCCCAGTCCTAAATGGAGTTGAGTCACATGCAGTTTTTTGTCCTACGAGCAAGAGTTGTTTTCTCGTAAGACAAGTCACTATTGTGCTCCAATGCCATACACAGTGCAAATAGCACTCGCGTCTGTTCCCCACAAGTACAGTGTATTGGACTGAAGAGGATCTACTGTTCTTGTCAGGTTCCTAAGCAGAATTGAACTAGATATGGCCGTGTGTGTAGGAAGCACTGTTCTTTTGTTCTGAGCAAGCTCACTGTTCGGACACCATAGGAAAAACAGTAGAGTAGAAGAGTGCTCTTTTCTCAAAAGCAGAGTGTGTTTCTTGTAAGGCGAGCTAGCGTTTGTTTCCCAGTCCTAAATGGAGTTGAATCTCATGCAGTTTCTGGTCCTAAGAGCAAGAGTTGTTTTCTGGTAAGGAAAGTCACTACTGCGCTCCCCTTGCCATACATAGTGCAAATAGCTCTCGCGTCTATTTACAGCAAGTACAGTGTATCGGACTGAAGAGGAGCTACTGTTCTTGTCAGTTTCCTAAGCAGAGTTGAACTAGATATGGCCCGTGTGTGTAGGAAGCACAGTTCTTATGTTCTGAACAAGCTCACTGTTCTGGCCCTATAGGAAACACAGTAGAGTAGAAGAGTGCTCTTTTCTCAAAAGCAGAGTGTGTTTTGGTAAGGTGAGCTAGCGTTTGTTTCCTAGTCCTAAATGGAGTTGAATCACATGCAGTTTCTGGTCCTACAAGCAAGAGTTGTTTTCTGGTAAGAAGAGTCACTATTGCGCTGCCATTGCCATACACAGGACAAATAGCACTGGCGTCTCTTCCCAGCAAGTACAGTGTATTGGACTGAAGAGGATCTACTGTTCTTGTCAGGTTCCTAAGCAGACTTGAACTAGATATGGCCGTGTGTGTAGGAAGCACAGTTTTTTTGTTCTGAGCAAGCTCACTGTTCGGAACACATAGGAAACACAGTAGAGTAGAAGAGTGCTCTTTTCTCAAAAGCAGAGTGTGTTTCTTGGAAGTCGAGCTAGCGTTTGTTTCCCAGTCCTAAATGGAGTTGAGTCACATGCAGTATTTTTCCAATGAGGAAGAGTTATTTTCTGGTAAGACAAGTCACTATTGTGCTCCAATGCCATACACAGTGCAAATAGCACTCGCGTCAGTTCCCCGCAAGTACAGTGTATTGGACTGAATAGGAGCTACTGTTCTTGTTTGTTTCCTAAGCAGAGTTTAATTAGATATGACCTGTGTGTGTAGAAAGCACAGTTCTTTTGTTCTCAGCAAGCTCACTGTTCGGACCCCATAGGAAACACAGTAGAGTAGAAGAGTGCTCTTTTCTCAAAAGCAGAGTGTGTTTTTATAAGGCGAGCTAGCATTTGTTTCCCAGTCCTAAATGGAGTTGAATCACATGCAGTTTCTGGTCCTACGAGCAAGAGTGGTTTTCTGGAAAGGAAAGTCACTATTGCGCTCCCATTGCCATACACAGTGCAAATAGCACTCGCGTCTGTTCCCATCAATTACAGTGTATCAGACTGAAGAGGAGCTACTGTTCTTGTCAGTTTCCTAAGCAGAGTTGAACTAGTTATGGCCCGTGTGTAGGAAGCACAGTTCTTTTGTTCTGAGCAAGCTCATTGTTCTGTCCCTATAGGAAACACAGTAGAGTAGAAGAGTGCTCTTTTCTCAAAAGCAGAGTGTGTTTCTTGTTAGGCGAGCTAGGATTTGTTTCCCAGTCCTAAATGGAGTGGAATCACATGCAGTTTCTGGTCCTACGAGCAAGAGTTGATTTCTGGTAAGGAAAGTCACTATTGCGCTCCCATTGCCATACACAGTGCAAATAGCACATGCGTCTGTTCCCAGCTATTACAGTGTATTGGACTGAAGAGGAGCTACTGTTCTTGTCAGGTTCCTAAGCAGAATTCAACTAGATATGGCCCGTGTGTGTATGAAGCACAGTTCTTATGTTCTGAGCAAGCTCACGGCTCTGGCCCCATAGGAAACACAGTAGAGTAGAAGAGTGCTCTTTTCTATAAAGCAGAGTGTGTTTCTTGTAAGGCGAGTTAGCGTTTGTTTCCCAGTCCTAAATGGAGTTGAGTCACATGCAGTTTTTTTTCCTACGAGCAAGAGTTTTTTTCTGGTAAGACGAGTCACTATTGTGCTCCAATTGCCATACACAGTGCAAATAGCACTCGCGTCTGTTCCCAGCAAGTACTGTGTATCGGACTGAAGATGAGCTACTGTTCTTGTCAGTTTCCTAAGCAGAGTTGAACTAGATATGGCCCGTGTGTGTAGGAAGCACAGTTCTTTTGTTCTGAGCAAGCTCACTGTTCGGACGCCATAGGAAACATAGTAGAGTAGAAGAGTTCTCTTTTCTCAAAAGCAGAGTGTGTTTCTTGTAAGGCGAGCTAGCGTTTGTTTCCCAGTCCTAAATGGAGTTGAGTCACATGCAGTTTTTTGTCCTACGAGCAAGAGTTTTTTTCTGGTAAGACGAGTCACTATTGTGCTCCAATTGCCATACACAGTGCAAATAGCACTCGCGTCTGTTCCCAGCAAGTACAGTGTATCAGACTGAAGAGGAGCTACTGTTCTTGTCAGTTTCCTAAGCAGACTTGAACTAGATATGGCCCGTGTGTGTAGGAAGCACAGTTCTTTTGTTCTGAGCAAGCTCACTGTTCGGACCCCATAGGAAACATAGTAGAGTAGAAGAGTTCTCTTTTCTCAAAAGCAGAGTGTGTTTCATGTAAGGCGAGCTAGCATTTGTTTCCCAGTCCTAAATGGAGTTGAATCACATTCAGTTTCTGGTCCTACGAGCAATGGTTGTTTTCTGGTAAGAAGAGTCACTATTGCGCTGCCATTGCCATACACAGGACAAATAGCACTGGCGTCTGTTCCCAGCAAGTACAGTGTATTGGACTGAAGAGGATCTACTGTTCTTGTCAGGTTCCTAAGCAGAATTGAACTAGATATGGCCGTGTGTGTAGGAAGCACAGTTTTTTTGTTCTGAGCAAGCTCACTGTTCGGAACACATAGGAAACACAGTAGAGTAGAAGAGTGCTCTTTTCTCAAAAGCAGAGTGTGTTTCTTGTAAGGCGAGCTAGCATTTGTTTCCCAGTCCTAAATGGAGTTGAATCACATGCAGTTTCTGGTCCTACGGGCAAGGGTTGTTTTCTGGAAAGAAGAGTCACTATTGCGGTGCCATTGCCATACACAGGACAAATAAAACTGGCGTCTGTTCCCAGCAAGTACAGTGTATTGGACTGAAGAGGATCTACTGTTCTTGTCAGGTTCCTAAGCAGACTTGAACTACATATGGCCGTGTGTGTAGGAAGCACAGTATTTTTGTTCTGAGCAAGCTCACTGTTCGGAACACATAGGAAACACAGTAGAGTATAAGAGTGCTCTTTTCTCAAAAGCAGAGTGTGTTTCTTGGAAGTCGAGCTAGCGTTTGTTTCCCAGTCCTAAATGGAGTTGAGTCACATGCAGTTTTTTGTCCTACGAGCAAGAGTTGTTTTCTCGTAAGACAAGTCACTATTGTGCTCCAATGCCATACACAGTGCAAATAGCACTCGCGTCTGTTCCCCACAAGTACAGTGTATTGGACTGAAGAGGATCTACTGTTCTTGTCAGGTTCCTAAGCAGAATTGAACTAGATATGGCCGTGTGTGTAGGAAGCACAGTTTTTTTGTTCTGAGCAAGCTCACTGTTCGGACACCATAGGAAAAACAGTAGAGTAGAAGAATGCTCTTTTCTCAAAAGCAGTGTGTGTTTCTTGTAAGGCGAGCTAGCGTTTGTTTCCCAGTCCTAAATGGAGTTGAATCTCATGCAGTTTCTGGTCCTAAGAGCAAGAGTTGTTTTCTGGTAAGGAAAGTCACTATTGCGCCCCCCTTGCATACATAGTGCAAATAGCTCTCGCGTCTATTCCCAGCAAGTACAGTGTATCGGACTGAAGAGGAGCTACTGTTCTTGTCAGTTTCCTAAGCAGAGTTGAACTAGATATGGCCCGTGTGTGTAGGAAGCACAGTTCTTATGTTCTGAGCAAGCTCACTGTTCTGGCCCTATTGGAAAAACAGTAGAGTAGAAGAGTGCTCTTTTCTCAAAAGCAGAGTGTGTTTTTGTAAGGCGAGCTAGCGTTTGTTTCCTAGTACTAAATGGAGTTGAATCACATGCAGTTTCTGGTCCTACAAGCAAGAGTTGTTTTCTGGTAAGAAGAGTCACTATTGAGCTGCCATTGCCATACACAGGACAAATAGCACTGGCGTCTGTTCCCAGCAAGTACAGTGTATTGGACTGAAGAGGATCTACTGTTCTTTTCAGGTTCCTAAGCAGACTTGAACTAGATATGGCCGTGTGTGTAGGAAGCACAATTTTTTTGTTCTGGGCAAGCTCACTGTTCGGAACACATAGGAAACACAGTAGAGTAGAAGAGTGCTCTTTTCTCAAAAGCAGAGTGTGTTTCTTGGAAGTCGAGCTAGCATTTGTTTCCCAGTCCTAAATGGAGTTGAGTCACATGCAGTTTTTTGTCCAAAGAGCAAGAGTTATTTTCTGGTAAGACAAGTCACTATTGTGCTCCAATGCCATACACAGTGCAAATAGCACTCGCGTCTGTTCCCCGCAAGTACAGTGTATTGGACTGAAGAGGAGCTACTGTTCTTGTTTGTTTCCTAAGCAGAGTTTAATTAGATATGGTCGATATGGGTAGAAAGCACAGTTCTTTTGTTCTGAGCAAGCTCACTGTTCGTACCCCATAGGAAACACAGTAGAGTAGAAGAGTGCTCTTTTCTCAAAAGCAGAGTGTGTTTCTTGTAAGGCGAGCTAGCATTTCTTTCGCAGTCCTAAATGGAGTTGAATCACATGCAGTTTCTGGTCCTACGAGCAAGAGTTGTTTTCTGGTAAGGAAAGTCACTATTGCGCTCCCATTGCCATACACAGTGCAAATAGCACTCGCGTCTGTTCCCAGCAAGTACAGTGTATTGGACTGAAGAGGAGCTACTGTTCTTGTCAGTTTCCTAAGCAGAGTTGAACTAGATATGGCCCGTGTGTGTAGGAAGGACAGTTCTTATGTTCTGAGCAAGCTCACTGCTCTGGCCCCATAGGAAACACAGTAGAGTAGAAGAGTGCTCTTTTCTCTAAAGCAGAGTGTGTTTCTTGTAAGGCGAGCTAGCATTTGTTTCCCAGTCCTAAATGGAGTGGAATCACATGCAGTTTCTCGTCCTACGAGCAAGGGTTTTTTTCTGGTAAGAAGAGTCACTATTGCGCTGCCATTGCCATACACAGCACAAATAGCACTGGCGTCTGTTCCCAGCAAGTACAGTGTATTGGACTGAAGAGGATCTACCGTTTTTGTCAGGTTCCTAAGCAGACTTGAAGTAGATATGGCCTTGTGTGTAGGAAGCACAGTATTTTTGTTCTGAGCAAGCTCACTTTTCGGAACACATAGGAAACACAGTAGAGTAGAAGAGTGCTCTTTTCTCAAAAGCAGAGTGTGTTTCTTGTAAGGCGAGCTAGCGTTTGTTTCCCAGTCCTCAATGGAGTTGACTCACATGCAGTTTTTTGTCCTACGAGCAAGAGTTGTTTTCTCGTAAGACAAGTCACTATTGTGCTCCAATTGCCATACACAGTGCAAATAGCACTCGCGTCTGTTCCCCGCTAGTACAGTGTATTGGACTGAAGAGGAGCTACTGTTCTTGTTTGTTTCCTAAGCAGAGTTGAACTAGATATGGCCCGTGTGTAGGAAGCACAGTTCTTTTGTTCTGAGCAAGCTCACTCTTCGGACCCCATAGCAAACACATTAGAATAGAAGAGTGCTCTTTTCTCAAAAGCAGAGTGTGTTTCATGTAAGGCGAGCTAGCACTTGTTCCCCAGTCCTCAATGGAGTTGAATCACATGCAGTTTCTGGTCTTACGACCAAGAGTTGTTTTCTGGTAAGGAAAGTCACTATTGCGCTCCTATTGCCATACACAGTGCAAATAGCACTCGCGTCTGTTCCCAGCAAGTACAGTGTATCGGACTGAAGAGGAGCTACTGTTCTTGTCAGTTTCCTAAGCAGAGTTCAACTAGATATGGCCCGTGTCTGTAGGAAGCACCGTTCTTATGTTCTCAGCAAGCTCACTGTTTTCGACCTATAGGAAACACAGTAGAGTAGAAGAGTGCTCTTTTCTCAAAAGCAGAGTGTGTTTTTGTAAGGCGAGCTAGCGTTTGTTTCCTAGTCCTAAATGGAGTTGAATCACATGCAGTTTCTGGTCCTACAAGCAAGAGTTGTTTTCTGGTAAGAAGAGTCACTATTGCGCTTCCATTGCCATACACAGGACAAATAGCACTGGCGTCTGTTCCCAGCAAGTACAGTATATTGGACTGAAGAGGATCTACTGTTCTTGTCAGGTTCCTAAGCAGACTTGAACTAGATATGGCCGTGTGTGTAGGAAGCACAGTTTTTTTGTTCTGAGCAAGCTCACTGTTCGGAACACATATGAAACACAGAAGAGTAGAAGAGTGCTCTTTTCTCAAAAGCAGAATGTGTTTCTTGGAAGTCGAGCTAGCGTTTGTTTCCCAGTCCTAAATGGAGTGGAATCACATGCAGTTTCTGGTCCTACGAGCAAGAGTTGTTTTCTGGTAAGAAGACTCACTATTGCGCTGGCATTGCCATACACAGGACAAATAGCACTAGCGTCTGTTCCCAGCAAGTATAGTGTATTGGACTGAAGAGGATCTACTGTTCTTGTCAGGTTCCTAAGCAGACTTGAACTAGATATGGCCGTGTGTGTAGGAAGCACAGTTTTTTTGTTCTGAGCAAGCTCACTGTTCGGAACACATAGGAAACACAGTAGAGTAGAAGAGTGCTCTTTTCTCAAAAGCAGAATGTGTTTCTTGGAAGTCGAGCTAGCGTTTGTTTCCCAGTCCTAAATGGAGTTGAGTCACATGCAGTTTTTTGTCCTACGAGCAAGAGTTGTTTTCTCGTAAGACAAGTCACTATTGTGCTCCAATGCCATACACAGTGCAAATAGCACTCGGGTCTATTCCCCGCAAGTACAGTGTATTGGACTGAAGAGGAGCTACTGTTCTTGTTTGTTTCCTAAGCAGAGTTGAATTAGATATGGCCCGTGTGTAGGAAGCACAGTTCTTTTGTTCTGAGCAAGCTCACTGTTCGGACCCCATAGGAAACACAGTAGAGTAGAAGAGTGCTCTTTTCTCAAAAGCAGAGTGTGTTTCTTGTAAGGCGAGCTAGCATTTCTTTCCCAGTCCTAAATGGAGTTGAATCACATGCAGTTTCTGGTCCTACGAGCAAGAGTTGTTTTCTGGTAAGAAAGTCACTATTGCGCTCCCATTGCCATACACAGTGCAAATAGCACTCGCGTCTGTTCCCAGCAAGTACAGTGTATCGGATTGAAGAGGAGCTACTGTTCTTTTCAGTTTCCAAGCAGAGTTGAACTAGTTTTGGCCCGTGTGTAGGAAGCACAGTTCTTTTGTTCTGAGCAAGCTCACTGTTCTGGCCCTATAGGAAACACAGTAGAGTAGAAGAGTGCTCTTTTCTCAAAAGCAGAGTGTGTTTCTTGTAAGGCGAGCTAGCATTTGTTTCCCAGTCCTAAATGGAGTGGAATCAAATGCAGTTTCTGGTCCTATGAGCAAGAGTTGTTTTCTGGTAAGGAAAGTCACTATTGCGCTCCCATTGCCATACACAGTGCAAATAGCACATGCGTCTGTTCCCAGCAATTACAGTGTATTGGACTGAATAGGAGCTACTGTTCTTGTCAGGTTCCTAAGCAGAGTTGAACTAGATATGGCCCGTGTGTGTAGGAAGCACAGTTCTTATGTTCTGAGCAAGCTCACTTCTCTGGCCCCATAGGAAACACAGTAGAGAAGAAGAGTGCTCTTTTCTCTAAAGCAGAGTGTGTTTCTTGTAAGGCGAGCTAGCGTTTGTTTCCCAGTCCTAAATGGAGTTGAGTCACATGCAGTTTTTTGTCCTACGAGCAAGAGTTTTTTTCTGGTAAGACGAGTCACTATTGTGCTTCAATTGCCATACACAGTGCAAATAGCACTCGCATCTGTTCCCAGCAAGTAGAGTGTATGGGACTGAAGAGGAGCTACTGTTTTTGTCAGTTTCCTAAGCAGACTTGAAGTAGATATGGCCTTGTGTGTAGGAAGCACAGTTTTTTTGTTCTGAGCAAGCTCACTTTTTGGAACACATAGGAAACACAGTACAGTAGAAGAGTGCTCTTTTCTCAAAAGCAGAGTGTGTTTCTTATAAAGCGAGCTAGCGTTTATTTCCCAGTCCTAAATGAAGTTGAGTCACATGCAGTTTTTTGTCCTACGAGCAATAGTTGTTTTCTCATAAGACAAGTCACTATTGTGCTCCAATTGCCATACACAGTGCAAATAGCACTCGCGTCTGTTCCCCGCAAGTACAGTGTATTGGACTGAAGAGGAGCTACTATTCTTGTTTGTTTCCTAAGCAGAGTTGAACTAGATATGGCCCGTGTGTGTAGGAGGCACAGTACTTTTGTTCTGAGCAAGCTCACTGTTCGGACCCCATAGGAAACACAGTAGAGTAGAAGAGTGCTCTTTTCTCAAAAGCAGAGTGTGTTTCTTGTAAGGCCAGCTAGCGTTTGTTTCCCAGTCTTAAATGGAGTTGAATCACATGCAGTTTCTAATCCTAAGAGCAAGAGTTGTTTTATGGTAAGAAGTGTCACTATTGCGCTGCCATTGCCATACACAGGACAAAGAGCACTGGCGTCTGTTCCCAGCAAGTACAGTGTATTGGACTGAAAAGGATCTACTGTTCTTGTCAGGTTCCTAAGCAGACTTGAACTAGGTATGGCCGTGTGTGTAGGAAGCACAGTTTCTTTTGTTCTGAGCAAGCTCACTGTTCGGAACACATAGGAAACACAGTAGAGTAGAAGAGTGCTCTTTTCTCAAAAGCAGAATGTGTTTCTTGGAAGTCGAGCTAGCCTTTGTTTCCCAGTCCTAAATGGAGTTGAGTCACATGCAGTTTTTTGTCCTACGAGCAAGAGTTGTTTTCTCGTAAGACAATTCACTATTGTGCCCCAATGCCATACACAGTGCAAATAGCACTCGGGTCTATTCCCTGCAAGTACAGTGTATTGGACTGAAGAGGATCTACTGTTCTTGTCAGGTTCCTAAGCAGAATTGAACTAGATATGGCCGTGTGTGTAGGAAGCACAGTTCTTTTGTTCTGAGCAAGCTCACTGTTCGGACACCATAAGAAACAAAGTAGAGTAGAAGAGTGCTCTTTTCTCAAAAGCAGAGTGTGTTTCTTGTAAGGCGAGCTAGCATTTGTTTCCCAGTCCTAAATGGAGTTGAATCACATGCAGTTTCTGGTCCTAAGAGCAAGAGTTGTTTTCTGGTAAGGAAAGTCACTATTGCGCTCCCCTTGCCAAACATAGTGCAAATAGCTCTCGCGTCTATTCCCAGCAAGTATAGTGTATTGGACTGAAGAGGAGGTACTGTTTTTGTCAGTTTCCTAAGCAGAGTTGAACTAGATATGGCCCGTGTGTGTAGGAAGCACAGTTCTTATGTTCTGAACAAGCTCACTGTTCTGGCCCTATTGGAAACACAGTAGAGTAGAAGAGTGCTCTTTTCTCAAAAGCAGAGTGTGTTTTTGTAAGGCGAGCTAGCATTTGTTTCCTAGTCCTAAATGGAGTTGAATCACATGCAGCTTCTGGTCCTACAAGCAAGAGTTGTTTTCTGGTAAGAAGAGTCACTATTGCGCTGCCATTGCCATACACAGGACAAATAGCACTGGCGTCTCTTCCCAGCAAGTACAGTGTATTGGACTGAAGAGGATCTACTGTTCTTGTCAGGTTCCTAAGCAGACTTGAACTAGATATGGCCGTGTGTGTAGGAAGCACAGTTTTTTTGTTCTGAGCAAGCTCATTGTTCGGAACACATAGGAAACACAGTAGAGTAGAAGAGTGCTCTTTTCTCAAAAGCAGAGTGTGTTTCTTGGAAGTCGAGCTAGCGTTTGTTTCCCAGTCCTAAATGGAGTTGAGTCACATGCAGTTTTTTGTCCAACGAGCAAGAGTTATTTTCTGGTAAGACAAGTCACTATTGTGCTCCAATGCCATACACAGTGCAAATAGCACTCGCGTCTGTTCCCCGCAAGTACAGTGTATTGGACTGAAGAGGAGCTACTGTTCTTGTTTGTTTCCTAAGCAGAGTTAAATTAGATATGTCCCGTGTGTGTAGAAAGCACAGTTCTTTTGTTCTGAGCAAGCTCACTGTTCGGAACACATATGAAACACAGAAGAGTAGAAGAGTGCTCTTTTCTCAAAAGCAGAATGTGTTTCTTGGAAGTCGAGCTAGCGTTTGTTTCCCAGTCCTAAATGGAGTGGAATCACATGCAGTTTCTGTCCTACGAGCAAGAGTTGTTTTCTGGTAAGAAGACTCACTATTGCGCTGGCATTGCCATACACAGGACAAATAGCACTAGCGTCTGTTCCCAGCAAGTATAGTGTATTGGACTGAAGAGGATCTACTGTTCTTGTCAGGTTCCTAAGCAGACTTGAACTAGATATGGCCGTGTGTGTAGGAAGCACAGTTTTTTTGTTCTGAGCAAGCTCACTGTTCGGAACACATAGGAAACACAGTAGAGTAGAAGAGTGCTCTTTTCTCAAAAGCAGAATGTGTTTCTTGGAAGTCGAGCTAGCGTTTGTTTCCCAGTCCTAAATGGAGTTGAGTCACATGCAGTTTTTTGTCCTACAAGCAAGAGTTGTTTTCTCGTAAGACAAGTCACTATTGTGCTCCAATGCCATACACAGTGCAAATAGCACTCGGGTCTATTCCCCGCAAGTACAGTGTATTGGACTGAAGAGGAGCTACTGTTCTTGTTTGTTTCCTAAGCAGAGTTGAATTAGATATGGCCCGTGTGTAGGAAGCACAGTTCTTTTGTTCTGAGCAAGCTCACTGTTCGGACCCCATAGGAAACACAGTAGAGTAGAAGAGTGCTCTTTTCTCAAAAGCAGAGTGTGTTTCTTGTAAGGCGAGCTAGCATTTCTTTCCCAGTCCTAAATGGAGTTGAATCACATGCAGTTTCTGGTCCTACGAGCAAGAGTTGTTTTCTGGTAAGAAAGTCACTATTGCGCTCCCATTGCCATACACAGTGCAAATAGCACTCGCGTCTGTTCCCAGCAAGTACAGTGTATCGGATTGAAGAGGAGCTACTGTTCTTTTCAGTTTCCAAGCAGAGTTGAACTAGTTTTGGCCCGTGTGTAGGAAGCACAGTTCTTTTGTTCTGAGCAAGCTCACTGTTCTGGCCCTATAGGAAACACAGTAGAGTAGAAGAGTGCTCTTTTCTCAAAAGCAGAGTGTGTTTCTTGTAAGGCGAGCTAGCATTTGTTTCCCAGTCCTAAATGGAGTGGAATCAAATGCAGTTTCTGGTCCTATGAGCAAGAGTTGTTTTCTGGTAAGGAAAGTCACTATTGCGCTCCCATTGCCATACACAGTGCAAATAGCACATGCGTCTGTTCCCAGCAATTACAGTGTATTGGACTGAATAGGAGCTACTGTTCTTGTCAGGTTCCTAAGCAGAGTTGAACTAGATATGGCCCGTGTGTGTAGGAAGCACAGTTCTTATGTTCTGAGCAAGCTCACTGCTCTGGCCCCATAGGAAACACAGTAGAGAAGAAGAGTGCTCTTTTCTCTAAAGCAGAGTGTGTTTCTTGTAAGGCGAGCTAGCGTTTGTTTCCCAGTCCTAAATGGAGTTGAGTCACATGCAGTTTTTTGTCCTACGAGCAAGAGTTTTTTTCTGGTAAGACGAGTCACTATTGTGCTTCAATTGCCATACACAGTGCAAATAGCACTCGCATCTGTTCCCAGCAAGTAGAGTGTATGGGACTGAAGAGGAGCTACTGTTTTTGTCAGTTTCCTAAGCAGACTTGAAGTAGATATGGCCTTGTGTGTAGGAAGCACAGTTTTTTTGTTCTGAGCAAGCTCACTTTTTGGAACACATAGGAAACACAGTACAGTAGAAGAGTGCTCTTTTCTCAAAAGCAGAGTGTGTTTCTTATAAAGCGAGCTAGCGTTTATTTCCCAGTCCTAAATGAAGTTGAGTCACATGCAGTTTTTTGTCCTACGAGCAATAGTTGTTTTCTCATAAGACAAGTCACTATTGTGCTCCAATTGCCATACACAGTGCAAATAGCACTCGCGTCTGTTCCCCGCAAGTACAGTGTATTGGACTGAAGAGGAGCTACTATTCTTGTTTGTTTCCTAAGCAGAGTTGAACTAGATATGGCCCGTGTGTGTAGGAGGCACAGTACTTTTGTTCTGAGCAAGCTCACTGTTCGGACCCCATAGGAAACACAGTAGAGTAGACGAGTGCTCTTTTCTCAAAAGCAGAGTGTGTTTCTTGTAAGGCCAGCTAGCGTTTGTTTCCCAGTCTTAAATGGAGTTGAATCACATGCAGTTTCTAATCCTAAGAGCAAGAGTTGTTTTATGGTAAGAAGTGTCACTATTGCGCTGCCATTGCCATACACAGGACAAAGAGCACTGGCGTCTGTTCCCAGCAAGTACAGTGTATTGGACTGAAGAGGATCTACTGTTCTTGTCAGGTTCCTAAGCAGACTTGAACTAGGTATGGCCGTGTGTGTAGGAAGCACAGTTTCTTTTGTTCTGAGCAAGCTCACTGTTCGGAACACATAGGAAACACAGTAGAGTAGAAGAGTGCTCTTTTCTCAAAAGCAGAATGTGTTTCTTGGAAGTCGAGCTAGCCTTTGTTTCCCAGTCCTAAATGGAGTTGAGTCACATGCAGTTTTTTGTCCTACGAGCAAGAGTTGTTTTCTCGTAAGACAAGTCACTATTGTGCCCCAATGCCATACACAGTGCAAATAGCACTCGGGTCTATTCCCTGCAAGTACAGTGTATTGGACTGAAGAGGATCTACTGTTCTTGTCAGGTTCCTAAGCAGAATTGAACTAGATATGGCCGTGTGTGTAGGAAGCACAGTTCTTTTGTTCTGAGCAAGCTCACTGTTCGGACACCATAAGAAACAAAGTAGAGTAGAAGAGTGCTCTTTTCTCAAAAGCAGAGTGTGTTTCTTGTAAGGCGAGCTAGCATTTGTTTCCCAGTCCTAAATGGAGTTGAATCACATGCAGTTTCTGGTCCTAAGAGCAAGAGTTGTTTTCTGGTAAGGAAAGTCACTATTGCGCTCCCCTTGCCAAACATAGTGCAAATAGCTCTCGCGTCTATTCCCAGCAAGTATAGTGTATTGGACTGAAGAGGAGGTACTGTTTTTGTCAGTTTCCTAAGCAGAGTTGAACTAGATATGGCCCGTGTGTGTAGGAAGCACAGTTCTTATGTTCTGAACAAGCTCACTGTTCTGGCCCTATTGGAAACACAGTAGAGTAGAAGAGTGCTCTTTTCTCAAAAGCAGAGTGTGTTTTTGTAAGGCGAGCTAGCATTTGTTTCCTAGTCCTAAATGGAGTTGAATCACATGCAGCTTCTGGTCCTACAAGCAAGAGTTGTTTTCTGGTAAGAAGAGTCACTATTGCGCTGCCATTGCCATACACAGGACAAATAGCACTGGCGTCTCTTCCCAGCAAGTACAGTGTATTGGACTGAAGAGGATCTACTGTTCTTGTCAGGTTCCTAAGCAGACTTGAACTAGATATGGCCGTGTGTGTAGGAAGCACAGTTTTTTTGTTCTGAGCAAGCTCATTGTTCGGAACACATAGGAAACACAGTAGAGTAGAAGAGTGCTCTTTTCTCAAAAGCAGAGTGTGTTTCTTGGAAGTCGAGCTAGCGTTTGTTTCCCAGTCTTAAATGGAGTTGAGTCACATGCAGTTTTTTGTCCAACGAGCAAGAGTTGTTTTCTGGTAAGGAAAGTCACTATTGCGCTCCCATGCCATACACAGTGCAAATAGCACTCGCGTCTGTTCCCAGCAAGTACAGTGTATCGGACTGAAGAGGAGCTACTGTTCTTTTCAGTTTCCTAAGCAGAGTTGAACTAGTTTTGGCCCGTGTGTAGGAAGCACAGTTCTTTTGTTCTGAGCAAGCTCACTGTTCTGGCCCTATAGGAAACACAGTAGAGTAGAAGAGTGCTCTTTTCTCAAAAGCAGAGTGTGTTTCTTGTAAGGCGAGCTAGCATTTGTTTCCCAGTCCTAAATGGAGTGGAATCACATGCAGTTTCTGGTTCTACGAGCAAGAGTTGTTTTCTGGTAAGGAAAGTCACTATTGCGCTCCCATTGCCATACACAGTGCAAATAGCACATGCGTCTGTTCCCAGCAATTACAGTGTATTGGACTGAAGAGGAGCTACTGTTCTTGTCAGGTTCCTAAGCAGAGTTGAACTAGATATGGCCCGTGTGTGTAGGAAGCACAGTTCTTATGTTCTGAGCAAGCTCACTGCTCTGGCCCCATAGGAAACACAGTGGAGAAGAAGAGTGCTCTTTTCTCTAAAGCAGAGTGTGTTTCTTGTAAGGCGAGCTAGCGTTTGTTTCCCAGTCCTAAATGGAGTTGAGTCACATGCAGTTTTTTGTCCTACGAGGAAGAGTTTTTTTCTGGTAAGACAAGTCACTATTGTGCTTCAATTGCCATACACAGTGCAAATAGCACTTGCGTCTGTTCCCAGCAAGTAGAGTGTATGGGACTGAAGAGGAGCTACTGTTCTTGTCAGTTTCCTAAGCAGACTTGAAGTAGATATGGCCTTGTGTGTAGGAAGCACAGTTTTTTTGTTCTGAGCAAGCTCACTTTTTGGAACACATAGGAAACACAGTACAGTAGAAGAGTGCTCTTTTCTCAAAAGCAGAGTGTGTTTCTTATAAAGCGAGCTAGTGTTTATTTCCCAGTCCTAAATGGAGTTGAGTCACATGCTGTTTTTTGTCCTACGAGCAATAGTTGTTTTCTCATAAGACAAGTCACTATTGTGCTCCAATTGCCATACACAGTGCAAAGAGCACTCGCGTCTGTTCCCCGCAAGTACAGTGTATTGGACTGAAGAGGAGCTACTATTCTTGTTTGTTTCCTAAGCAGAGTTGAACTAGATATGGCCCGTGTGTGTAGGAGGCACAGTACTTTTGTTCTGAGCAAGCTCACTGTTCGGACCCCATAGGAAACACAGTAGAGTAGAAGAGTGCTCTTTTCTCAAAAGCAGAGTGTGTTTCTTGTAAGGCCAGCTAGCGTTTGTTTCCCAGTCTTAAATGGAGTTGAATCACATGCAGTTTCTAGTCCTAAGAGCAAGAGTTGTTTTATGGTAAGAAGAGTCACTATTGCGCTGCCATTGCCATACACAGGACAAAGAGCACTGGCGTCTGTTCCCAGCAAGTACAGTGTATTGGACTGAAGAGGATCTACTGTTCTTGTCAGGTTCCTAAGCAGACTTGAACTAGATATGGCCGTGTGTGTAGGAAGCACAGTTCTTTTGTTCTGAGCAAGATCACTGTTCGGACATCATAGGAAACACAGTAGAGTAGAAGAGTGCTCTTTTCTCAAAAGCAGAGTGTGTTCTTGTAAGGCGAGCTAGCATTTGTTTCCCAGTCCTAAATGGAGTTGAATCACTTGCAGTTTCTGGTTTTAAGAGCAAGAGTTGTTTTCTGGTAAGGAAAGTCACTGTTGCGCTCCCCTTGCCATACATAGTGCAAATAACTCTCGCGTCTGTTCCCAGCAAGTACAGTGTATCGGACTGAAGAGGAGCTACTGTCTTGTCAGTTTCCTAAGCAGAGTTCAACTAGATATGGTCCGTGTGTGTAGGAAGCACCGTTCTTATGTTCTCAGCAAGCTCACTGTTCTGGCCCTATAGGAAACACAGTAGAGTAGAAGAGTGCTCTTTTCTCAAAAGCAGAGTGTGTTTTTGTAAGGCGAGCTAGCGTTTGTTTCCTAGTCCTAAATGGAGTTGAATCACAAGCAGTTTCTGGTCCTACGAACAAGAGTTTTTTTCTGGTAAGGAAAGTCACTATTGCGCTCCCATTGCCCTACACAAGGCAAATAGCACTCGCGTCTTTTCCCAGCAAGTACAGTGTATTGGACTTAATAGGAGCTACAGTTTGTCAGTTTCCTAAGCAGAGTTGAACTAGATATGGCCCGTGTGTGTAGGAAGTACAGTTATTTTTTTCTGAGCAAGCTCACTGTTCTGTCCCTATAGGAAACACAGTAGAGTAGAAGAGTGCTCTTTTCTCAAAAGCAGAGTGTGTTTCTTGTAAAGCAAGCTAGAGTTTGTTTCCCAGTCCTAAATGGAGTGGAGTCATATGCAGTTTCTGGTCCTACGAGCAAGAGTTGTTTTCTGGTAGGAAGTGTCACTATTGCGCTGCCATTGCCATACACAGGACAAATAGCACTGGCGTCTGTTCCTAGCAAGTATAGTGTATTGGACTGAAGAGGATCTACTGTTCTTGTCAGGTTCCTAAGCAGACTTGAACTAGATATGTCCGTGTGTGTAGGAAGCACAATTCTTTTGTTCTGAGCAAGCTCACTGTTCGGACACCATAGGAAACACAGTAGAGTAGAAGAGTGCTCTTTTCTCAAAAGCAGAGTGTGTTTTTGTAAGGCGACCTAGCGTTTGTTTCCTAGTCCTAAATGGAGTTGAATCACATGCAGTTTCTGGTCCTAGGAAAAAGAGCTGTTTTCTGGTAAGGAAAGTCACTATTGCGCTCCCATTGCCCTACACAAGGCAAATAGCACTCGCGTCTTTTCAAAGCAAGTACAGTGTATTGGACTAAATAGGAGCTACTGTTCTTGTCAGTTTCCTAAGCAGAGTTGAACTAGATATGGTCCGTGTGTGTAGGAATCACAGTTCTTTTGTTCTGAACAAGCTCACTGTTTGGACCACATAGGAAACACAGTAGAGTAGAAGAGTGTTCTTTTCTCTAAAGCAGAGTGTGTTTCTTGTAAGGCGAGCTAGCGTTTGTTTCCCAGTCCTAAATGGAGTGGAATCACATGCAGTTTCTGGTCCTACGAGCAAGAGTTGTTTTCTGGTAAGGAAATCCCAATTGCGCTCCCATTGCCATACACAGTGCAAATAGCCCTCCCATCTGTTCCCAGCAAGTACATTGTATTGGACCGAAGAGGAGCTACTGTTTTTCTCAGTTTCCTAAGCAGAGTTGAACTAGATATGGCCCGTGTGTGTAGGAAGTACAGTTCTTTTTTTCTGAGCAACCTCACTGTTCTGGCCCTATAGGAAACACAGTAGAGTAGAACAGTGCTCTTTTCTCTAAAGCAGAGTGTGTTTCTTGTAAAGCGAGCTAGAGTTTATTTCCCAGTCCTAAATGGAGTTGAATCCCATGCAGTTTCTGGTCCTACGAGCAAGAGTTGTTTTCTGGTAAGAAGAGTCACTATTGCGCTGCCATTGCCATACACAGGACAAATAGCACTGGCGTCTCTTCCCAGCAAGTACAGTGTATTGGACTGAAGAGGATCTACTGTTCTTGTCAGGTTCCTAAGCAGAGTTGAACTAGATATGGCCGTGTGTGTAGGAAGCACAGTTTTTTTGTTTTGAGCAAGCTCACTTTTCAGAACACCTAGGAAACACAGTAGAGTAGAAGAGTGCTCTTTTCTCAAAAGCAGAGTGTGTTTCTTGGAAGTCGAGCTAGCGTTTGTTTCCCAGTCCTAAATGGAGTTGAGTCACATGCAGTTTTTTGTCCTACGAGCAAGAGTTGTTTTCTCGTAAGACAAGTCACTATTGTGCTCCAAATGCTATACACAGTGCAAATAGCACTGGCGTCTGTTCCCCGCAAGTACAGTGTATTGGACTGAAGAGGAGCTACTGTTCTTGTTTGTTTCCTAAGCAGAGTTGACCTAGATATGGCCCGTGTGTGTAGGAAGCACAGTTCTTATGTTCTGAGCAAGCTCACTGTTCTGGCCCCAGAGGAAACACGGTAGAGTAGAAGAGTGCTCTTTTCTCTAAAGCAGAGTGTGTTTCTTGTAAGGCGAGCTAGCGTTTGTTTCCCAGTCCTAAATGGAGTTGAGTCACTTGCAGTTTTTTGTCCTATGAGCAAGAGTTGTTTTCTGGTAAGACGAGTCACTATTGTGCTAAAATTGCCATACACAGTGCAAATAGCACTCGCGTCTGTTCCCCACAAGTAAAGTGTATTGGACTGAAGAGGAGCTACTGTTCTTGTCAGTTTCATAAGCAGAGTTGAACTAGATATGGCCCGTGTATGTAGGAAGCACAGTTCTTTTGTTCTGAGCAAGATCACTGTTCGGACCCCATAGGAAACACAGTAGAGTAGAAGAGTGCTCTTTTCTCAAATGCAGAGTGTGTTTCATGTAAGGCGAGCTAGCATTTATTTCCCAGTCCTAAATGGAGTTGAATCACATGCAGTTTCTGGTCCTATGAGCAAGAGTTGTTTTCTGGTAAGGAAAGTCACTATTGTGCTCCTATTGCCATCCACAGTACAAATAGCACTCGCGTCTTTTCCCAGCAAGTACAGTGTATTGGAATGAAGAGGAGCTACTGTTCTTGTCAGTTTCCTAAGCAGAGTTCAACTAGATATGGCCCGTGTGTAGGAAGCACAGTACTTATGTTCTGAGCAAGCTCACTGTTCTGGCCCTATAGGAAACACAGTAGAGTAGAAGAGTGCTCTTTTCTCTAAAGCCGAGTGTGTTTCTTGTAAGGCGAGCTAGCGTTTGTTTCCCAATCCTAAATGGAGTTGAATCACATGCAGTTTCTGGTCCTACGAGCAAGAGTTGTTTTCTGGTAAGACGAGTCACTATTGTGATCCCATTGACATACACAGTGCAAATAGCACTGGCGTCTCTTTCCAGCAAGTACAGTGTATCGGACTAAAGAGGAGCTTCTGTTCTTGTCAGTTTCCTATGCAGAGTTGAACTAGATATGGCCGTGTGAGTAGGAAGCACAGTTTTTTTGTTCTGAGCAAGCTCACTGTTCGGAACACATAGGAAACACAGTAGAGTAGAAGAGTCCTCTTTTCTCAAAAGCAGAGTGTGTTTCTTGGAAGTCGAGCTAGCGTTTGTTTCCCAGTTAAATGGAGTTGAGTCACAGGCAGTTTTTTGTCCTACGAGGAAGAGTTGTTTTCTGGTAAGAGAAGTCACTATTGCGCTCCAATTGCCATACACAGTGCAAATAGCACTCGCGTCTGTTCCCTGCAAGTACAGTGTATTGGACGGAAGAGGAGCTATTGTTCTTGTCAGTTTCCTAAGCAGAGTTGAACTAGATATGGCCCATGTGTGTAGGAAGCACAGTTCTTTTGTTCTGAGCAAGCTCACTGTTCGGACCCCATAGGAAACACAGTAGAATAGAAGAGTGCTCTTTTCTCAAAAGCAGAGTGTGTTTCATGTAAGGCGAGCTAGCATTTGTTTCCCAATCCTAAATGGAGTTGAATCACATGCAGTTTCTGGTCTCACGAGCAAGAGATGTTTTCTGGTAAGGAAAGTCACTATTGAGCTCCCATTGACATACACAGTGCAAATAGCACTCGCGTCTGTTCCCCGCAAGTAAAGTGTATTGGACTGAAGAGGAGCTACTGTTCTTGTCAGTTTCATAAGCAGAGTTGAACTAGATATGGCCCGTGTATGTAGGAATTACAGTTCTTTTGATCTGAGCAAGCTCACTGTTCGGACCCCATGGGAAACACAGTAGAGTAGAAGAGTGCTCTTTTGTCAAAAGCAGAGTGTGTTTCATGTAAGGCGAGCTAGCATTTGTTTCCCAGTCCTAAATGGAGTTGAATCACATGCAGTTTCTGGTCCTACGAGCAAGAGTTGTTTTCTGGTAAGGAAAGTCACTATTGCACTCCCATTGCCATACACAGTGCAAATAGCACTCGCGTCTGTTCCCAGCAAGTACAGTGTATCAGACTGAAGAGGAGCTACTGTTCTTGTCAGTTTCCTAAGCATAGTTGAACTAGATATGGCCCGTGTGTGTAGGAAGCACAGTACTTTTGTTCTGAGCAAGCTCACTGTTCTGGCCCTATAGGAAACACGGTAGAGTAGAAGTGTGCTCTTTTCTCTAAAGCAGAGTGTGTTCCTTGTAAGGTGAGCTAGCTTTTGTTTGCCAGTCCTAAATGGAGTTGAATCACATGCAGTTTCTGTTCCTACAAGCAAGAGTTGTTTTCTGGTAAGAAGAGTCACTATTGCGCTGCCATTGCCATACACAGGACAAATAGCACTGGCGTCTCTTCCCAGCAAGTACAGTGTATTGGACTGAAGAGGATTTACTGTTCTTGTCAGGTTCCTAGGCAGACTTGAACTAGATATGGCCGTGTGTGTAGGAAGCACAGTTTTTTTGTTCTGAGCAAGCTCACTTTTCGGAACACCTAGGAAACACAGTAGAGTAGAAGAGTGCTCTTTTCTCAAAAGCAGAGTGTGTTTCTTGTAAAGCGAGCTAGAGTTTGTTTCCCAGTCCTAAATGGAGTGGAATCACATGCAGTTTCTGGTCCTACGAGCAAGAGTTGTTTTCTGGTAAGAGATGTCACTATTGCGCTGCCAATGCCATACACAGGACAAATAGCACTGACGTCTGTTCCCAACAAGTATAGTGTATTGGACTGAAGAGGATCTACTGTTCTTGTCAGGTTCCTAAGCAGACTTGAACTAGATATGGCCGTGTGTGTAGGAAGCACAGTTCTTTTGTTCTGAGCAAGCTCACTGTTCGGACACCATAGGAAACACAGTAGAGTAGAAGAGTGCACTTTTCTCAAAAGCAGAGTGTGTTTTTGTAAGGCAAGCTAGCATTTGTTTCCTAGTCCTAAATGGAGTTGAATCACATGCAGTTTCTGGTCTTACAAGCAAGAGTTGTTTTCTGGTAAGAAGAGTCACTATTGCGCTGCCATTGCCATACACAGGACAAATAGCACTGGCGTCTGTTCCCAGCAAGTACAGTGTATTGGACTGAAGAGGATCTACTGTTCTTGTCAGGTTCCTAAGCAGACTTGAACTAGATATGGCCGTGTGTGTAGGAAGCACAGTTTTTTTGTTCTGAGCAAGCTCATTGTTCGGAACACATAGGAAACACAGTAGAGTAGAAGAGTGCTCTTTTCTCAAAAGCAGAGTGTGTTTCTTGGAAGTCGAGCTAGCGTTTGTTTCCCAGTCCTAAATGGAGTTGAGTCACATGCAGGTTTTTGTCCAACGAGCAAGAGTTATTTTCTGGTAAGACAAGTCACTATTGTGCTCCAATGCCATACACAGTGCAAATAGCACTCGCGTCTGTTCCCCGCAAGTACAGTGTATTGGACTGAAGAGGAGCTACTGTTCTTGTTTGTTTCCTAAGCAGAGTTGAATTAGATATGGCCCGTGTGTAGAAAGCACAGTTCTTTTGTTCTGAGCAAGCTCACTGTTCGGACCCCATAGGAAACAGAGTAGAGTAGAAGAGTGCTCTTTTCTCAAAAGCAGAGTGTGTTTCTTGTAAGGCGAGCTAGCATTTCTTTCCCAGTCCTAAATGGAGTTGAATCACATGCAGTTTCTGGTCCTACGAGCAAGAGTTGTTTTCTGGTAAGGAAAGTCACTATTGCGCTCCCATTGCCATACACAGTGCAAATAGCACTCGCGTCTGTTCCCAGCAAGTACAGTGTATCGGACTGAAGAGGAGCTACTGTTCTTTTCAGTTTCCTAAGCAGAGTTGAACTAGTTATGGCCCGTGTGTAGGAAGCACAGTTCTTTTGTTCTGAGCAAGCTCACTGTTCTGGCCCTATAGGAAACACAGTAGAGTAGAAGAGTGCTCTTTTCTCAAAAGCAGAGTGTGTTTCTTGTAAGGCGAGCTAGCATTTGTTTCCCAGTCCTAAATGGAGTGGAATCACATGCAGTTTCTGGTCCTACGAGCAAGAGTTGTTTTCTGGTAAGGAAAGTCACTATTGCGCTCCCATTGCCATACACAGTGCAAATAGCACATGCGTCTGTTCCCAGCAATTACAGTGTATTGGACTGAAGAGGAGCTACTGTTCTTGTCAGGTTCCCAAGCAGAGTTGAACTAGATATGGCCCGTGTGTGTAGGAAGCACAGTTCTTATGTTCTGAGCAAGCTCACTGCTCTGGCCCCATAGGAAACACAGTAGAGTAGAAGAGTGCTCTTTTCTCTAAAGCAGAGTGTGTTTCTTGTAAGGCGAGCTAGGTTTTGTTTCCCAGTCCTAAATGGAGTTGAGTCACATGCAGTTTTTTGTCCTACGAGTAAGAGTTGTTTTCTGGTAAGAAGAGTCACTATTGCGCTGCCATTGCCATACACAGGACAAATAGCACTGGCGTCTCTTCCCAGCAAGTACAGTGTATTGGACTGAAGAGGATTTACTGTTCTCTTCAGGTTCCTAGGCAGACTTGAACTAGATATGGCCGTGTGTGTAGGAAGCACAGTTTTTTTGTTCTGAGCAAGCTCACTTTTCGGAACACCTAGGAAACACAGTAGAGTAGAAGAGTGCTCTTTTCTCAAAAGCAGAGTGTGTTTCTTGTAAAGCGAGCTAGAGTTTGTTTCCCAGTCCTAAATGGAGTGGAATCACATGCAGTTTCTGGTCCTACGAGCAAGAGTTGTTTTCTGGTAAGAGATGTCACTATTGCGCTGCCAATGCCATACACAGGACAAATAGCACTGACGTCTGTTCCCAACAAGTATAGTGTATTGGACTGAAGAGGATCTACTGTTCTTGTCAGGTTCCTAAGCAGACTTGAACTAGATATGGCCGTGTGTGTAGGAAGCACAGTTCTTTTGTTCTGAGCAAGCTCACTGTTCGGACACCATAGGAAACACAGTAGAGTAGAAGAGTGCACTTTTCTCAAAAGCAGAGTGTGTTTTTGTAAGGCAAGCTAGCATTTGTTTCCTAGTCCTAAATGGAGTTGAATCACATGCAGTTTCTGGTCTTACAAGCAAGAGTTGTTTTCTGGTAAGAAGAGTCACTATTGCGCTGCCATTGCCATACACAGGACAAATAGCACTGGCGTCTGTTCCCAGCAAGTACAGTGTATTGGACTGAAGAGGATCTACTGTTCTTGTCAGGTTCCTAAGCAGACTTGAACTAGATATGGCCGTGTGTGTAGGAAGCACAGTTTTTTTGTTCTGAGCAAGCTCATTGTTCGGAACACATAGGAAACACAGTAGAGTAGAAGAGTGCTCTTTTCTCAAAAGCAGAGTGTGTTTCTTGGAAGTCGAGCTAGCGTTTGTTTCCCAGTCCTAAATGGAGTTGAGTCACATGCAGGTTTTTGTCCAACGAGCAAGAGTTATTTTCTGGTAAGACAAGTCACTATTGTGCTCCAATGCCATACACAGTGCAAATAGCACTCGCGTCTGTTCCCCGCAAGTACAGTGTATTGGACTGAAGAGGAGCTACTGTTCTTGTTTGTTTCCTAAGCAGAGTTGAATTAGATATGGCCCGTGTGTAGAAAGCACAGTTCTTTTGTTCTGAGCAAGCTCACTGTTCGGACCCCATAGGAAACACAGTAGAGTAGAAGAGTGCTCTTTTCTCAAAAGCAGAGTGTGTTTCTTGTAAGGCGAGCTAGCATTTCTTTCCCAGTCCTAAATGGAGTTGAATCACATGCAGTTTCTGGTCCTACGAGCAAGAGTTGTTTTCTGGTAAGGAAAGTCACTATTGCGCTCCCATTGCCATACACAGTGCAAATAGCACTCGCGTCTGTTCCCAGCAAGTACAGTGTATCGGACTGAAGAGGAGCTACTGTTCTTTTCAGTTTCCTAAGCAGAGTTGAACTAGTTATGGCCCGTGTGTAGGAAGCACAGTTCTTTTGTTCTGAGCAAGCTCACTGTTCTGGCCCTATAGGAAACACAGTAGAGTAGAAGAGTGCTCTTTTCTCAAAAGCAGAGTGTGTTTCTTGTAAGGCGAGCTAGCATTTGTTTCCCAGTCCTAAATGGAGTGGAATCACATGCAGTTTCTGGTCCTACGAGCAAGAGTTGTTTTCTGGTAAGGAAAGTCACTATTGCGCTCCCATTGCCATACACAGTGCAAATAGCACATGCGTCTGTTCCCAGAAATTACAGTGTATTGGACTGAAGAGGAGCTACTGTTCTTGTCAGGTTCCCAAGCAGAGTTGAACTAGATATGGCCCGTGTGTGTAGGAAGCACAGTTCTTATGTTCTGAGCAAGCTCACTGCTCTGGCCCCATAGGAAACACAGTAGAGTAGAAGAGTGCTCTTTTCTCTAAAGCAGAGTGTGTTTCTTGTAAGGCGAGCTAGGTTTTGTTTCCCAGTCCTAAATGGAGTTGAGTCACATGCAGTTTTTTGTCCTACGAGTAAGAGGTTTTTTTTGGTAAGACGAGTCACTATTGTGCTCCAATTGCCATACACAGTGCAAATAGCACTCGCGTCTGTTCCCAGCAAGTAGAGTGTATGGGACTGAAGAGGAGCTACTGTTCTTGTCAGTTTCCTAAGCAGACTTGAACTAGATATGGCCTTGTGTGTAGGAAGCACAGTTTTTTTGTTCTGAGCAAGCTCACTTTTCGGAACACATAGGAAACACAGTACAGTAGAAGAGTGCTCTTTTCTCAAAAGCAGAGTTTGTTTCTTGTAAAGCGAGCTAGCGTTTGTTTCCCAGTCCTAAATGGAGTTGAGTCACATGCAGTTTTTTGTCCTACGAGCAAGAGTTGTTTTCTCGTAAGACAAGTCACTATTGTGCTCCAATTGCCATACACAGTGCAAATAGCACTCGCGTCTGTTCCCCGCAATTACAGTGTATTGGACTGAAGAGGAGCTACTGTTCTTGTTTGTTTCCTAAGCAGAGTTGAACTAGACATGGCCCGTGTGTGTAGGAGGCACAGTACTTTTGTTCTGAGCAAGCTCACTGTTCGGACACCATAGGAAACACAGTAGAGTAGAAGAGTGCTCTTTTCTCAAAAGCAGAGTGTGTTTCATGTAAGGCGAGCTAGCACTTGTTCCCCAGTCCTAAATGGAGTTGAATCACATGCAGTTTCTGGTCCTACGAGCAAGAGTTGTTTTCTGGTAAGGAAAGTCACTATTGCGCTCCCATTGCCATACACAGTGCAAATAGCACTGGCGTCTGTTCCCAGCAAGTACAGTGTATTGGACTGAAGAGGAGCTACAGTTCTTCTCAGTTTCCTAAGCAGAGTTGAACTAGTTAAGGCCTGTATGTAGGAAGCACAGTTCTTTTGTTTTGAGCAAGCTCACTGTTCTGACCCTATAGGAAACACAGTAGAGTAGAAGAGTGCTCTTTTTTCTAAAGCAGAGTGTGTTTCTTGTAAGGCCAGCTAGCGTTTGTTTCCCAGTCTTAAATGGAGTTGAATCACATGCAGTTTCTAGTCCTAAGAGCAAGAGTTGTTTTATGGTTAGAAGAGTCACTATTGCGCTGCCATTGCCATATACAGGACAAAGAGCACTCGCGTCTGTTCCCAGCAAGTACAGTGTATTGGATTGAAGAGGATCTACTGTTCTAGTCAGGTTCCTAAGCAGACTTGAACTAGATATGGCCGTGTGTGAAGGAAGCACAGTTCTTTTGTTCTGAGCAAGCTCACTGTTCTGGCCCTATAGGAAACACAGTAGAGTAGAAGAGTGCTCTTTTCTCTAAAGCAGAGTGTGTTTCCTGTAAGGCCAGCTAGCGTTTGTTTCCCAGTCTTAAATGGAGTTGAATCACATGCAGTTTCTAGTCCTAAGAGCAAGAGTTGTTTTATGGTAAGAAGAGTCACTATTGCGCTGCCATTGCCATATACAGAACAAAGAGCACTGGCGTCTGTTCCCAGCAAGTACAGTGTATTGTTCTTAATAGGAGCTACAGTTCTTGTCAGTTTCCTAAGCAGAGTTGAACTAGATATGGCCCGTGTGTGTAGGAAGTACAGTTGTTTTTTTCTGAGCAAGCTCACTGTTCTGTCCCTATGGGAATCACAGTAGAGTAGAAGAGTGCTCTTTTCTCAAAAGCAGAGTGTGTTTCTTGTAAAGCAAGCTAGAGTTTGTTTCCCAGTCCTAAATGGAGTGGAATCACATGCAGTTTCTGGTCCTACGAGCAAGAGTTGTTTTCTGGTAAGAAGAGTCACTATTGCGCTGCCATTGCCATACACAGGACAAATAGCACTGGCGTCTCTTCCTAGCAAGTATAGTGTATTGGACTGAAGAGGAGCTAATGTTCTTGTCAGGTTCCTAAGCAGACTTGAACTAGATATGTCCGTGTGTGTAGGAAGCACAGTTCTTATGTTCTGAACAAGCTCACTGTTCTGGCCCTATTGGAAACACAGTAGAGTAGAAGAATGCTCTTTTCTCAAAAGCAGAGAGTGTTTTTGTAAGGCGACCTAGCGTTTGTTTCCTAGTCCTAAATGGAGTTGAATCACATGCAGTTTCTGGTCCTACGAAAAAGAGCTGTTTTCTGGTAAGGAAAGTCACTATTGCGCTCCCATTGCCCTACACAAGGCAAATAGCACTCGCGTCTTTTCCCAGCAAGTACAGTGTATTGGACTGAATAGGAGCTACTGTTCTTGTCACCTTCCTAAGCAGAGTTGAACTAGATATGGTCCGTGTGTGTAGGAATCACAGTTCTTTTGTTCTGAACAAGCTCACTGTTTGGACCACATAGGAAACACAGTAGAGTAGAAGAGTGCTCTTTTCTCTAAAGCAGAGTGTGTTTCTTGTAAGGCGCGCTAGCGTTTGTTTCCCAGTCCTAAATGGAGTGGAATCACATGCAGTTTCTGGTCCTACGAGCAAGAGTTGTTTTCTGGTAAGGAAATCACAATTGCGCTCCCATTGCCATACACAGTACAAATAGCCCTCCCGTCTGTTCCCAGCAAGTACATTGTATTGGACCGAAGAGGAGCTACTGTTCTTCTCAGTTTCCTAAGCAGAGTTGAACTAGATATGGCCCGTGTGTGTAGGAAGTACAGTTCTTTTTTTCTGAGCAACCTCACTGTTCTGGCCCTATAGGAAACACAGTAGAGTAGAAGAGTGCTCTTCTCTCAAAAGCAGAGTGTGTTTCTTGTAAAGCGAGCAAGAGTTTATTTCCCAGTCCTAAATGGAGTTGAATCCCATGCAGTTTCTGGTCCTACGAGCAAGAATTGTTTTCTGGTAAGAAGAGTCACTATTGCGCTGCCATTGCCATACACAGGAAAAATAGCACTGGCGTCTCTTCCCAGCAAGTACAGTGTATTGGACTGAAGAGGATCTACTGTTCTTGTCAGGTTCCTAAGCAGACTTGAACTAGATATGGCCGTGTGTGTAGGAAGCACAGTTTTTTTGTTCTGAGCAAGCTCACTTTTCGGAACTCCTAGGAAACACAGTAGAGTAGAAGAGTGCTCTTTTCTCAAAAGCAGAGTGTGTTTCTTGGAAGTCGAGCTAGCGTTTGTTTCCCAGTCCTAAATGGAGTTGAGTCACATGCAGTTTTTTGTCCTACGAGCAAGAGTTGTTTTCTCGTAAGACAAGTCACTATTGTGCTCCAATTGCCACACACAGTGCAAATAGCACTGGCGTCTATTCCCCGCAAGTACAGTGTATTGGACTGAAGAGGAGCTACTGTTCTTGTCCGTTTCCTAAGCAGAGTTGAACTAGATATGGCCCGTGTGTGTAGAAATCACAGTTCTTTTGTTCTGAACAAGCTCACTGTTTGGACCACATAGGAAACACAGTAGAGTAGAAGAGTGCTCTTTTCTCTAAAGCAGAGTGTGTTTCTTGTAAGGCGAGCTAGCGTTTGTTTCCCAGTCCTAAATGGAGTTGAGTCACTTGCAGTTTTTTGTCCTACGAGCAAGAGTTGCTTTCTGGTAAGACGAGTCACTATTGTGCTAAAATTGCCATAAACAGTGCAAATAGCACTCGCGTCTGTTCCCAGCAAGTAAAGTGTATCGGACTGAAGAGGAGCTACTGTTCTTGTCAGTTTCCTAAGAAGAGTTGAACTAGATATGGCCCATGTGTGTAGGAAGCACAGTTCTTTTGTTCTGAGCAAGCTCACTGTTCTGGCCCTATAGGAAACACAGTAGAGTAGAAGAGTACTCTTTTCTCTAAAGCAGAGTGTGTTTCATGTAAGGCGAGCTAGCATTTGTTTCCCAGTCCTAAATGGAGTTGAATCTCATGCAGTTTCTGGTCCTAAGAGCAAGAATTGTTTTCTTCTAAGGAAGTCACAATTGCGCTCCCATTGACATACACAGTGCAAATAGCACTCGTGTCTGTTCCCAGCAAGTACAGTGTATCGAACTGAAGAGGAGCTATGTTCTTGTCAGTTTCCTAAGCAGAGTTGAACTAGATATGGCCCGTGTGTAGGAAGCACAGTTCTTTTGTTCTGAGCAAGCTCACTGTTCTGGCCCTATAGGAAACACAGTAGAGGAGAAGAGTGCTCTTTTCTCTAAAGCCGAGTGTGTTTCTTGTAAGGCGAGCTAGCTTTTGTTTCCCAGTCCTAAATGGAGTTGAATCACATGCAGTTTCTTGTCCTACAAGCAAGAGTTGTTTTCTGGTAAGAAGAGTCACTATTGCGCTGCCATTGCCATACACAGGACAAATAGCACTGGCATCTGTTCCCAGCAAGTACAGTGTATTGGACTGAAGAGGATCTACTGTTCTTATCAGGTTCCTAAGCAGACTTGAACTAGATATGGCTGTGTGTGTAGGAAGCACAGTTTTTTTGTTCTGAGCAAGCTCATTGTTCGGAACACATAGGAAACACAGTAGAGTAGAAGAGTGCTCTTTTCTCTAAAGCAGAGTTTGTTTCTTGTAAGGCGAGCTAGCGTTTGTTTCCCAGTCCTAAATGGAGTTGAGTCACATGCAGTTTTTTGTCCAACGAGCAAGAGTTGTTTTTTGGTAGGGAATCACAATTGCGCTCCCATTGCCATACACAGTGCAAATAGCCCTCCCGTCTGTTCCCAGCAAGTACATTGTATTGGACCAAAGAGGAGCTACCGTTCTTCTCAGTTTCCTAAGTTGAGTTGAACTAGATATGGCCCGTGTGTGTAGGAAGTACAGTTCTTTTTTTCTGAGCAACCTCACTGTTCTGGCCCTATAGGAAAAACAGTAGAGTAGAAGAGTGCTCTTTTCTCAAAAGCAGAGTGTGTTTCTTATAAGGCGAGCTAACGTTTGTTTCCCAGTCCTAAATGGAGTTGAGTCACATGCAGTTTTTTGTCCTACGAGCAAGAGTTGTTTTCTCGTAAGACAAGTCACTATTGTGCTCCAATTGCCATACACAGTGCAAATAGCACTCGCGTCTGTTCCCCGCAAGTACAGTGTATTGGACTGAAGAGGAGCTACTGTTCTTGTTTGATTCCTAAGCAGAGTTGAACTAGATATGGCCCGTGTGTGTAGGAGGCACAGTACTTTTGTTCTGAGCAAGCTCACTGTTCGGACCCCGTAGGAAACACAGTAGAGTAGAAGAGTGCTCTTTTCTCAAAAGCAGAGTGTGTTTCATGTAAGGCGAGCTAGCACTTGTTCCCCAGTCCTAAATGGAGTTGAATCACATGCAGTTTCTAGTCCTACGAGCAAGAGTTGTTTTCTGGTAAAGAAAGTCACTATTGTGCTCCCATTGCCATACACAGTGCAAATAGCACTCGCGTCTGTTCCCAGCAAGTACAGTGTATCGGACTGAAGAGGAGCTACAGTTCTTGTCAGTTTCCTAAGCAGAGTTGAACTAGTTATGGCCGTGTGTGTAGGAAGCACAGTTCTTATGTTCTGAACAAGCTCACTGTTCTGGCCCTATTGGAAACACAGTAGAGTAGAAGAGTGCTCTTTTCTCAAAAGCAGAGTGTGTTTTTGTAAGGTGAGCTAGCGTTTGTTTCCTAGTCCTAAATGGAGTTGAATCACATGCAGTTTCTGGTCCTATGAAAAAGAGCTGTTTTCTGGTAAGGAAAGTCACTATTGCGCTCCCATTGCCCTACACAAGGCAAATAGCACTCGTGTCTTTTCCCAGCAAGTACAGTGTATTGGTCTGAATAGGAGCTACTGTTCTTGTCAGTTTCCTAAGCAGAGTTGAACTAGATATGGTCCGTGTGTAGGAAGCACAGTTCTTTTGTTCTGAACAAGCTCACTGTTTGGACCACATAGGAAACACAGTAGAGTAGAAGACTGCTCTTTTCTCAAAAGCAGAGTGTGTTTCTTGTAAGGCGAGCTAGCGTTTGTTTCCCAGTCCTAAATGGAGTGGAATCACATGCAGTTTCTGGTCCTACGAGCAAGAGTTGTTTTCTGGTAAGGAAATCACAATTGCGCTCCCATTGCCATACACAGGACAAATAGCACTGGAGTCTGTTCCCAGCAAGTACATTGTATTGGACCGAAGAGGAGCTACTGTTCTTGTCAGTTTCCTAAGCAGAGTTGAACTAGATATGGCCCGTGTGTGTAGGAAGTACAGTTCTTTTTTTCTGAGCAACCTCACTGTTCTGGCCCTATAGGAAACACAGTAGAGTAGAACAGTGCTCTTTTCTCAAAAGCAGAGTGTGTTTCTTGTAAAGCGAGCTAGAGTTTATTTCCCAGTCCTAAATGGAGTTGAATCCCATGCAGTTTCTGGTCCTACGAGCAAGAGTTGTTTTCTGGTAAGAAGAGTCACTATTGCGCTGCCATTGCCATACACAGGACAAATAGCACTGGCTTCTCTTCCCAGCAAGTACAGTGTATTGGACTGAAGAGGATCTACTGTTCTTGTCAGGTTCCTAAGCAGACTTGAACTAGATATGGCCGTGTGTGTAGGAAGCACAGTTTTTTTGTTTTGAGCAAGCTCACTTTTCGGAACACCTAGGAAACACAGTAGAGTAGAAGAGTGCTCTTTTCTCAAAAGCAGAGTGTGTTTCTTGGAAGGCGAGCTAGCGTCTGTTTCCCAGTCCTAAATGGAGTTGAGTCACATGCAGTTTTTTGTCCTACGAGCAAGAGTTGTTTTCTCGTAAGACAAGTCACTATTGTGCTCCAATTGCCATACACAGTGCAAATAGCACTGCCTTCTGTTCCCCGCAAGTACAGTGTATTGGACTGAAGAGGAGCTACTGTTCTTGTCCGTTTCCTAAGCAGAGTTGAACTAGATATGGCCCGTGTATGTAGGAAGCACAGTTCTTATGTTGT
The DNA here is from genome assembly GCF_949786415.1 of Peromyscus eremicus. NCBI lineage: Eukaryota > Metazoa > Chordata > Mammalia > Rodentia > Cricetidae > Peromyscus > Peromyscus eremicus. The sequence goes on along the minus strand of NW_026734781.1, from coordinate 23,589 downwards.
GAGCAAGCTCATTGTTCTGGCCCCAGAGGAAACACAGTAGAGTAGAAGAGTGCTCTTTTCTCTAAAGCAGAGTGTGTTTCTTGTAAGGCGAGCTAGCGTTTGTTTATCAGACCTAAATGGAGTTGAGTCACTTGCAGTTTTTTGTCCTACGAGCAAGAGTTGCTTTCTGGTAAGACGAGTCACTATTGTGCTAAAATTGCCATACACAGTGCAAAAAGCACTCGCGTCTGTTCCCCGCAAGTAAAGTGTATTGGACTGAAGAGGAGCTAATGTTCTTGTCAGTTTCATAAGCAGAGTTGAACTAGATATGGCCCGTGTATGTAGGAAGCACAGTTCTTTTGTTCTGAGCAAGCTCACTGTTCGGACCCCATAGGAAACACAGTAGAGTAGAAGAGTGCTCTTTTCTCAAAAGCAGAGTGTGTTTCATGTAAGGCGAGCTAGCATTTGTTTCCCAGTCCTAAATGGAGTTGAATCACATGCAGTTTCTGCTCTTACGAGCAAGAGTTGTTTTCTGGTAAGGAAAGTCACAATTGTGCTCCTATTGCCATCCACAGTACAAATAGCACTCGCGTCTTTTCCCAGCAAGTACAGTGTATTGGACTGAAGAGGAGCTACTGTTCTTGTCAGTTTCCTAAGCAGAGTTCAACTAGATATGGCCCGTCTGTAGGAAGCACAGTTCTTATGTTCTGAGCAAGCTCACTGTTCTGGCCCTATAGGAAACACAGTAGAGTAGAAGAGTGCTCTTTTCTCTAAAGCCGAGTGTGTTTCTTGTAAGGCGAGCTAGCGTTTGTTTCCCAATCCTAAATGGAGTTGAATCACATGCAGTTTCTGGTCCTACGAGCAAGATTTGTTTTCTGGTAAGACGAGTCACTATTGTGCTCCCATTGACATACACAGTGCAAATAGCACTCGCGTCTCTTTCCAGCAAGTACAGTGTATCGGACTAAAGAGGAGCTACTGTTCTTGTCAGTTTCCTATGCAGAGTTGAACTAGATATGGCCGTGTGAGTAGGAAGCACAGTTTTTTTGTTCTGAGCAAGCTCACTGTTCGGAACACATAGGAAACACAGTAGAGTAGAAGAGTGCTCTTTTCTCAAAAGCAGAGTGTGTTTCTTGGAAGTCTACCTAGCGTTTGTTTCCCAGTTAAATGGAGTTGAGTCACATGCAGTTTTTTGTCCTACGAGCAAGAGTTGTTTTCTGGTAAGAGAAGTCACTATTGCGCTCCAATTGCCATACACAGTGCAAATAGCACTCGCGTCTGTTCCCTGCAAGTACAGTGTATTGGACTGAAGAGGAGCTATTGTTCTTGTCAGTTTCCTAAGCAGAGTTGAACTAGATATGGCCCATGTGTGTAGGAAGCACAGTTCTTTTGTTCTGAGCAAGCTCACTGTTCAGACCCCATAGGAAACACAGTAGAATAGAAGAGTGCTCTTTTCTCAAAAGCAGAGTGTGTTTCATGTAAGGCGAGCTAGCATTTGTTTCCCAATCCTAAATGGAGTTGAATCACATGCAGTTTCTGGTCTTACGAGCAAGAGATGTTTTCTGGTAAGGAAAGTCACTATTGAGCTCCCATTGACATACACAGTGCAAATAGCACTCGCGTCTGTTCCCAACGAGTACCGTGTATCGGACTGAAGAGGAGCTACTGTTCTTGTCAGTTTCCTAAGCATAGTTGAACTAGATATGGCCCGTGTGTAGGAAGCACAGTACTTCTGTTCTGAGCAAGCTCACTGTTCTGGCCCTATAGGAAACACAGAAGAGTAGAAGTGTGCTCTTTTCTCTAAAGCAGAGTGTGTTCCTTGTAAGGTGAGCTAGCTTTTGTTTGCCAGGCCTAAATGGAGTTGAATCACATGCAGTTTCTGGTCCTACAAGCAAGAGTTGTTTTCTGGTAAGAAGAGTCACTATTGCGCTGCCATTGCCATACACAGGACAAATAGCACTGGCGTCTCTTCCCAGCAAGTACAGTGTATTGGACTGAAGAGGATCTACTGTTCTTGTCAGGTTCCTAAGCAGAAGTGAACTAGATATGGCCGTGGGTGTAGGAAGCACAGTTTTTTTGTTCTGAGCAAGCTCACTTTTCGGAACACCTAGGAAACACAGTAGAGTAGAAGAGTGCTCTTTTCTCAAAAGCAGAGTGTGTTTCTTGTAAAGCGAGCTAGAGTTTGTTTCCCAATCCTAAATGGAGTTGAATCACATGCAGTTTCTAGTCCTACGAGCAAGAGTTGTTTTATGGTAAGAAGAGTCACTATTGCACTGCCATTGCCATACACAGGCAAATAGCACTGGCGTCTGTTCCCAGCAAGTACAGTATATTGTACAGAAGAGGATCTACTGTTCTTGTCAGGTTCCTAAGCAGAATTGAACTAGATATGGCCGTGTGTGTAGGAAGCACAGTTCTAATGTTCTGAGCAAGTTCAATCTTCTGGCTCTATAGGAAACACAGTAGAGTAGAAGAGTGCTCTTTTCTCTAAAGCAGAGTGTGTTTCTTGCATGGAGAGCTAGCGTTTGTTTCCTAGTCCTAAATGGAGTTGAGTCACATGCAGTTTTTGTCCTACGAGCAAGAGTTGTTTTCTGGTAAGACAAGTCACTATTGTGCTCCAATTGCCATACACAGTGCAAAGAGCACTCGCGTCTGTTCCCTGCAAGTACAGTGTATTGGAAGGAAGAGGAGCTATTGTTCTTGTCAGTTTCCTAAGCAGAGTTGAACTAGATATGGCCCATGTGTGTAGGAAACACAGTTCTTTTGTTCTGAGCAAGCTCACTGTTCGGACCCCTTAGGAAACACAGTAGAGTAGAAGAGTGCTCTTTTCTCAAAAGCAGAGTGTGTTTCATGTAAGGCTAGCTAGCATTTGTTTCCCAGTCCTAAATGGAGTTGAATCACATGCAGTTTCTGCTCTTACGAGCAAGAGTTGTTTTCTGGTAAGGAAAGTCACTATTGTGCTCCTATTGCCATCCACAGTACAAATAGCACTCGCGTCTTTTCCCAGCAAGTACAGTGTATTGGACTGAAGAGGAGCTACTGTTCTTGTCAGTTTCCTAAGCAGAGTTCAACTAGATATGGCCCGTGTGTAGGAAGCACAGTTCTTATGTTCTGAGCAAGCTCACTGTTCTGGCCCTATAGGAAACACAGTAGAGTAGAAGAGTGCTCTTTTCTCTAAAGCCGAGTGTGTTTCTTGTAAGGCGAGCTAGCGTTTGTTTCCCAATCCTAAATGGAGTTGAATCACATGCAGTTTCTGGTCCTACGAGCAAGATTTGTTTTCTGGTAAGACGAGTCACTATTGTGCTCCCATTGACATACACAGTGCAAATAGCACTCGCGTCTCTTTCCAGCAAGTACAGTGTATCGGACTAAAGAGGAGCTACTGTTCTTGTCAGTTTCCTATGCAGAGTTGCACTAGATATGGCCGTGTGAGTAGGAAGCACAGTTTTTTTGTTCTGAGCAAGCTCACTGTTCGGAACACATAGGAAACACAGTAGAGTAGAAGAGTGCTCTTTTCTCAAAAGCAGAGTGTGTTTCTTGGAAGTCGACCTAGCGTTTGTTTCCCAGTTAAATGGAGTTGAGTCACATGCAGTTTTTTGTCCTACGAGCAAGAGTTGTTTTCTGGTAAGAGAAGTCACTATTGCGCTCCAATTGCCATACACAGTGCAAATAGCACTCGCATCTGTTCCCTGCAAGTACAGTGTATTGGACTGAAGAGGAGCTATTGTTCTTGTCAGTTTCCTAAGCAGAGTTGAACTAGATATGGCCCATGTGTGTAGGAAGCACAGTTCTTTTGTTATGAGCAAGCTCACTGTTCGGACCCCATAGGAAACACAGTAGAATAGAAGAGTGCTCTTTTCTCAAAAGCAGAGTGTGTTTCATGTAAGGCGAGCTAGCATTTGTTTCCCGTATCCTAAATGGAGTTGAATCACATGCAGTTTCTGGTCTTACGAGCAAGAGATGTTTTCTGGTAAGGAAAGTCACTATTGATCTCCCATTGACATACACAGTGCAAATAGCACTCGCGTCTGTTCCCAGCGAGTACCGTGTATCGGACTGAAGAGGAGCTACTGTTCTTGTCAGTTTCCTAAGCATAGTTGAACTAGATATGGCCCGTGTGTAGGAAGCACAGTACTTCTGTTCTGAGCAAGCTCACTGTTCTGGCCCTATAGGAAACACAGAAGAGTAGAAGTGTGCTCTTTTCTCTAAAGCAGAGTGTGTTCCTTGTAAGGTGAGCTAGCTTTTGTTTGCCAGGCCTAAATGGAGTTGAATCACATGCAGTTTCTGGTCCTACAAGCAAGAGTTGTTTTCTGGTAAGAAGAGTCACTATTGCGCTGCCATTGCCATACACAGGACAAATAGCACTGGCGTCTCTTCCCAGCAAGTACAGTGTATTGGACTGAAGAGGATCTACTGTTCTTGTCAGGTTCCTAAGCAGAAGTGAACTAGATATGGCCGTGGGTGTAGGAAGCACAGTTTTTTTGTTCTGAGCAAGCTCACTTTTCGGAACACCTAGGAAACACAGTAGAGTAGAAGAGTGCTCTTTTCTCAAAAGCAGAGTGTGTTTCTTGTAAAGCGAGCTAGAGTTTGTTTCCCAATCCTAAATGGAGTTGAATCACATGCAGTTTCTAGTCCTACGAGCAAGAGTTGTTTTATGGTAAGAAGAGTCACTATTGCACTGCCATTGCCATACACAGGCAAATAGCACTGGCGTCTGTTCCCAGCAAGTACAGTATATTGTACAGAAGAGGATCTACTGTTCTTGTCAGGTTCCTAAGCAGAATTGAACTAGATATGGCCGTGTGTGTAGGAAGCACAGTTCTAATGTTCTGAGCAAGTTCAATCTTCTGGCTCTATAGGAAACACAGTAGAGTAGAAGAGTGCTCTTTTCTCTAAAGCAGAGTGTGTTTCTTGCATGGAGAGCTAGCGTTTGTTTCCTAGTCCTAAATGGAGTTGAGTCACATGCAGTTTTTGTCCTACGAGCAAGAGTTGTTTTCTGGTAAGACAAGTCACTATTGTGCTCCAATTGCCATACACAGTGCAAAGAGCACTCGCGTCTGTTCCCTGCAAGTACAGTGTATTGGAAGGAAGAGGAGCTATTGTTCTTGTCAGTTTCCTAAGCAGAGTTGAACTACATATGGCCCATGTGTGTAGGAAACACAGTTCTTTTGTTCTGAGCAAGCTCACTGTTCGGACCCCTTAGGAAACACAGTAGAGTAGAAGAGTGCTCTTTTCTCAAAAGCAGAGTGTGTTTCATGTAAGGCAAGCTAGCATTTGTTTCCCAGTCCTAAATGGAGTTGAATCACATGCAGTTTCTGGTCTTACGAGCAAGAGTTGTTTTCTGGTAAGGAAAGTCACTATTGCGCTCCCATTGACATACACAGTGCAAATAGCACTCGCGTCTGTTCCCAGCAAGTACAGTGTATCGGAATGAAGAGGTGCTACTGTTCTTGTCAGTTTCCTAAGCAGAGTTGAACTAGATATGGCCCGTGTGCAGGAAGCACAGTCCTTTTGTTCTGAGCAAGCTCACTGTTCTGGCCCTATAGGAAACACGGTAGAGTAGAAGAGTGCTCTTTTCTCTAAAGCAGAGTGTGTTTCTTGAAAGGTGAGCCAGCTTTTGTTTCCCAGTCCTAAATGGAGTTGAATCACATGCAGTTTCTGTTCCTACAAGCAAGAGTTGTTTTCTGGAAAGAAGAGTCACTATTGCGCTGCCATTGCCATACACAGGACAAATAGCACTGGCGTCTGTTCCCAGCAAGTACAGTGTATTGGACTATAGAGGATCTACTGTTCTTGTCAGGTTCCTAAGCAGAATTGAACTAGATATGGCCGTGTGTGTAGGAAGCACAGTTCTTTTGTTCTGAGCAAGCTCACTGTTCGGACCAAATAGGAAACACAGTAGAGTAGAAGAGTGCTCTTTTCTCAAAACCAGAGTGTGTTTCTTGTAAGTCGAGCTAGCGTTTGTTTCCAGTCCTAAATGGAGTTGAGTCACATGCAGTTTTTTGTCCTATGAGCAAGAGTTGTTTTCTGGTAAGACGAGTCACTATTGTGCTCCAATGCCAAACACAGTGCAAATAGCACTCGCGTCTGTTCCCTGCAAGTACAGTGTATCGGACTGAAGAGGAGCTACTGTTCTTGTTTTTTTCCTAAGCAGAGTTGAACTAGATATGGCCCGTGTGTGTAGAAAGCACAGTTCTTTTGTTCTGAGCAAGCTCACTTTTCGGACCCCATAGGAAACACAGTAGAGTAGAAGAGTGCTCTTTTCTCAAAAGCAGATTGTGTTTCTTGTAAGGCGAGCTAGCATTTGTTTCCCAGTCCTAAATGGAGTTGAATCACATGCAGTTTCTGGTCCTACGAGCAAGAGTTGTTTTCTGGTAAGGAAAGTCACTATTGCGCTCCCAAGCCATACACAGTGCAAATAGCACTCGCGTCTGTTCCCAGCAAGTACAGTGTAACGGACTGAAGAGGAGCTACTGTTCTTGTCAGTTTTCTAAGCAGAGTTGAACTAGTTATGGCCCGTGTGTAGGAAGCACAGTTCTTTTGTTCTGAGAAAGCTCACTGTTCTGGCCCTATAGGAAACACAATAGAGTAGAAGAGTGCTCTTTTCCCTAAAGCAGAGTGTGTTTCTTGTAAGGCGAGCTAGCGTTTGTTTCCCAGTCCTAAATGGAGATGAATAACATGCAGTTTCTAGTCCTACGAGCAAGAGTTGTTTTATAGTAAGAAGAGTCACTATTGCACTGCCATTGCCATACACAGGACAAATAGCACTGGCGTCTGTTCCCAGCAAGTACAGTGTATTGTACAGAAGAGGGTCTACTGTTCTTGTCAGGTTCCTAAGCAGAATTGAACTAGATATGGCCGTGTGTGTAGGAAGCACAGTCTTAATGTTCTGAGCAAGTTCAATCTTCTGGCTCTATAGGAAACACAGTAGAGTAGAAGAGTGCTCTTTTCTCAAAAGCAGAGTGTGTTTCTTGGAAGTCGAGCTAGCGTTTGTTTCCTAGTCCTAAATGGAGTTGAGTCACATGCAGTTTTTTGTCCTACGAGCAAGAGTTGTTTTCTGGTAAGACAAGTCACTATTGTGCTCCAATTGCCATACACAGTGCAAATAGCACTCGCGTCTGTTCCCTGCAAGTACAGTGTATTGGAAGGAAGAGCAGCTATTGTTCTTGTCAGTTTTCTAAGCAGAGTTGAACTAGATATGGCCCGTGTGTGTAGGAAGCACAGTTCTTTTGTTCTGAGCAAGCTCACTGTTTGGACCCCATAGGAAACACAGTAGAGTAGAAGAGTGCTCTTTTCTCAAAAGCAGAGTGTGTTTCTTGTAAGGTGAGCTAGCTTTTGTTTCCCAGTCCTAAATGGAGTTGAATCACATGCAGTTTCTTGTCCTAAAAGCAAGAGTTGTTTTCTGGTAAGAAGAGTCACTATTGCGCTGCCATTGCCTTACACAGGACAAATAGCACTGGCGTCTGTTCCCAGCAAGTACAGTGTATTGGACTGAAGAGGATCTACTGTTCTTGTCAGGTTCCTAAGCAGAAGTGAACTAGATATGGCCGTGTGTTTAGGAAGCACAGTTCTTTTGTTCTGAGCAAGCTCACTTTTCGGACCCCATAGGAAACACAGTAGAGTAGAAGAGTGCTCTTTTCTCAAAAGCAGAGTGTGTTTCTTGTAAGTCGAGCTAGCGTTTGTTTCCCAGTCATAAATGGAGTTGAGTCACATGCAGTTTTTTGTCCTACGAGCAAGAGTTGTTTTCTGGTAAGACGAGTCACTATTGTGCTCCAATGCCATAGACAGTGCAAATAGCACTCGCGTCTGTTCCCCCTAAGTACAGTGTATCGGACTGAAGAGGAGCTACTGTTCTTGTTTGTTTCCTAAGCAGAGTTGAACTAGATATGGCCCGTGTGTGTAGAAAGCACAGTTCTTTTGTTCTGAGCAAGCTCACTGTTCGGACCCCATAGGAAACACAGTAGAGTAGAAGAGTGCTCTTTACTCAAAAGCATAGTGTCTTTCTTGTAAGGCAAGCTAGCATTTGTTTCCCAGTACTAAATGGAGTTGAATCACATGCAGTTTCTGGTCGTACGAGCAAGAGTTGTTTTCTGGTAAGGAAAGTCACTATTGCGCTCCCATTGCCATACACAGTGCAAATAGCACTCGCGTCTGTTCCCAGCAAGTACAGTGTATTGGACTGAAGAGGAGCTACTGCTCTTATCAGTTTCCTAACCAGAGTTGAACTAGATATGGCCCGTGTGTGTAGGAAACACAGTTCTTTTGTTCTGAGCAAGCTCACTGTTCGGACCCCATAGGAAATACAGTAGAATAGAAGAGTGCTCTTTTCTCAAAAGCAGAGTGTGTTTCTTGTAAGGCGAGCTAGCGTGTGTTTCCCAGTCCAAAATGGAGTTGAATCACATGCAGTTTCTGGTCCAACCAACAAGGGATGTTTTCTGGAAAGGAAAGTCACTATTTTTCTCCCTTTGCCATAAACAGTGCAAATAGCACTCACGTCTATTCCCAGCAAGTACAGTGTATTGGATTGAAGAGGATCTACTGTTCATGTCAGGTTCCTAAGCAGAATTGAACTAGATATGGCCGTGTGTGGAGGAAGCACAGTTTTTTTTGTTCTGAGCAAGCTCACTGTTCGGACCACATAGGAAACACAGTAGAGTAGAAGAGTGCTCTTTTTTCAAAAGCAGAGTGTGTTTCTTGTAAGGCGAGCTAGCGTTTGTTTCCCAGTCCTAAATGGAGTTGAGTCACATGCAGTTTCTGTTCCTACGAGCAAGAGTTGTTTTCTGGTAAGAAGTGTCACTATTGTGCTCCCATTGTTTTACACAGGGCAAATAGCACTGGCGTCTGTTCCCAGCATGTACAGTGTATTGGACTGAAGAGGATCTACTGTTCTTGTCAGGTTCCTAAGCAGAATTGAACTAGATACGGCCATGTGTGTAGGAAGCACAGTTCTTTGTTCTGAGCAAGCTCACTGTTTTTTCCCTGTAGGAAACACAGTATTTTAGAAGAGTGCTCTTTTCTCAAAAGCAGAGTGTTTTTCTTGTAAGGCGAGCTAGCGTTTCTTTCCCAGTCCTAAATGGAGTTGAGACACATGCAGTTTTTGGTCCTACGAGCAAGAGTTTTTTTCTGGTAAGAAGAGTCACTATTGCACTCCCATTGCCATACACAGTGCAAATAGCACTTGCATCTGTTCCCAGCAAGTACAGTGTATTGGACTGAAGAGGATCTACTGTTCATGTCAGTTTCCTAAGCAGAGTTGAACTAGATATGGCCTGTGTGTGTAGGAAGCACAGTTCTTTTGTTCTGAGCAAGCTCACTTTTCGGACCCCATAGGAAACACAGTAGAGTAGAAGAGTGCTCTTTTCTCAAAAGCAGTGTGTGTTTCAAGTAAGGCGAGCTAGCATTTGTTTCCCAGTCCTAAATGGAGTTGAATCACATGCAGTTTCTGGTCCTACGAGCAAGAGTTGTTTTCTGGTAAGGAAAGTCACTATTGCGCTCTCATTGACATACACAGTGCAAATAGCACTCGCGTGTGTTCCCAGCTATTACAGTGTATCGGACTGAAGAGGAGCTACTGTTCTTGTCAGTTTCCTAAGCAGAGTTGAACTAGATATGGCCCGTGTGTGTAGGAAGCACAGTTCTTTTGTTCTCAGCAAGCTCACTGTTCTGGCCCTATAGGAAACACTTTAGAGTAGAAGAGTGCTCTTTTCTCAAAAGCAGAGTGTGTTTCTTGTAAGGCGAGCTAGCGTTTGTTTCCCCGTCCTAAATGGAGTTGAATCCCATGCAGTTTCTGGTCCTACGAGCAAGAGATCTTTTCTCGTAAGAAGAGTCACTATTGTGCTGCCATTGCCATACACAGGACAAATAGCACTGTTGTCTGTTCCCAGCAAGTACAGTGTATTGGACTGAAGAGGATCTACTGTTCATGTCAGGTTCCTAAGCAGAATTGAACTAGATATGGCCGTGTGTGGAGGAAGCACAGTTTTTTTGTTCTGAGCAAGTTCACTGTTCGGACCACATAGGAAACACAGTAGAGTAGAAGAGTGCTCTTTTCTCAAAAGCAGAGTGTGTTTCTTGTAAGGCGAGCTAGCGTTTGTTTCCCAGTCCTAAATGGAGTTAAATCACATGCAGTTACTGGTCCTACGAGCAAGAGTTGTTTTCTGGTAAGGAAGTCACTATTGTGCTCCCATTGCCATACACAGTGCAAATAGCACTCACGTCTGTTCCCAGCAAGTACAGTGTATTGGACTGAAGAGCAGCTTCTGTTCTTGTCAGTTTCCAAAGCAGAGTTGAATTAGATATGGTCGATGTGTGTAGGAAGCACAGTTCTTTTGTTGTGAGCAAGCTCACTGTTTGGACCCCATAGGAAACACAGTAGAGAAGAAGAGTGCTCTTTTCTCAAAAGCAGAGTGTGTTTCTTGTAAGGCAAGCTAGCGTTTGTTTCCCAGTCTTAAATGGAGTTGAATCACATGCAGTTTCTGGTCCTATGAGCAACAGTTCTTTTCTCGTAAGAAGAGTCACTATTGCGCTGCCATTGCCATACACAGGACAAATAGCACTGGCGTCTGATCGCAGCAAGTACAGTGTAATGGACTGAAGAGGATCTACTGTTCTTGTCAGGTTCCTAAGCAGAATTGAACTAGATACGGCCATGTGTGTAGGAAGCTCAGTTCTTTGTTCTGAGCAAGCTCACTGTTCTTTCCCTATGGGAAACACAGTAGAGTAGAAGAGTGCTCTTTTCTTAAAAGCAGAGTGTGTTTCTTGTAAGGCGAGCTAGCGTTTGTTTCCCAGTCCTAAATGGAGTTGAATCACATGCAGTTTCTGGTCCTACGGGCAAGAGTTGTTTTCTGGTAAGGAAAGTCACTATTGTGTTCCCACTGCCATACACAGTGCAAATAGCACTCGCGTCTGTTCCCAGCAAGTACAGTGTATCGGACTGAAGAGGAGCTACTGTTCTTGTCAGTTTCCTAAGCAGAGTTGAACTAGATATGTCCGTGTGTGTAGGAAGCACAGTTCTCTTGTTCTGAGCAAGCTCACTGTTCTGGCCCTATAGGAAACACAGTAGAGTAGAAGAGTGCTCTTTTCTCTAAAGCAGAGTGTGTTTCTTGTAAGGCGAGCTAGCGTTTGTTTCCCAGTCATAAATGGAGTTGAGTCACAGGCAGTTTTTGTTCCTACGAGCAAGAGTTGTTTTCTGGTATGAAGAGTCACTATTGCGCACCAAATTCCATACACAGTGCAAATAGCACTTGCGTCTGTTCCCAGCAAGTACAGTGTGTTGGACTGAATAGGAGCTACTGTTCTTGTCAGTTTCCTAAGCAGAGTTGAACTAGATATGGTCCATGTGTGTAGGAAGCACAGTTCTTTTGTTCTGAGCAAGCTCACTGTTTGGACCCCATAGGAAACACATTAGAGTAGAAGTGTGCTCTGTTGCTGTAGAATTTCTCTCCAGCTCCCACCACCAAGTCCCGCCAGTCTCAGAGCCCACTTATAAAATAAACACACAGACTCTTACATTATTTAAACTGCTTGGCCATTAGCTCAGGCCTGTTATTGTCTAGCTCTTACTCTTATATTTAGCCCATTTCTATTAATCTTTACTTTGCCACATGGCTCATGGCTTACTGGTACCTTACATCTTCCTTGTCCTGATGGCGGCTGGCAGTGTCTCTCTCTCAGCCTTCCACTTCCCCGCTTTATTCTCCTCCTTGCCCCGCCTACACTTCCTGCCTAGCCAACGGCCAATCAGTGTTTTATTGATTAATTAGCAACACATTTGCCATACATCCCACAGCACTTCCCCCTTTTTTTTTTTCAAAAAGGAAGGTTTTATCCTTAACAAAGTAAAATTACATATAATTTGGGAATTTGGGCGTAGCTTCTCTTACTACTTCCTGCTGGAAGGGGGCGCTGTATCTTGTGGGGAAACAAAAAAAAATTTAGAATTATGGAATAGTCCATGAGGCTGTATCGTCTGAGCCAGATGCCTTTAAACCATTCTGGATGTTGGATCATCTGGGCCATGGTGTCATAGGAGACCTTCAGGGGGTCTTGGCTGGTCAAACCTGATGTATCTTAATCTTGAACAAATCCATAGCCTCTGGCTTTCTGTGGAAACAAAAGAGACTCTTTTCCAAAGCAACATATCCTTACTTCCAAATTTTGAAGTCAAGGTATCTTTAAAATATACATTTTGGCATAACTCTACAGCTTTTACAATCAAATGTTTTTCTGCAGTTAAAAGTCCCAACGACAACACAATCCAGATTCTCTGTGTAATATCCATTTTTACGTGGCTTAATTTTTATACTACCTTTACTGTCTCTTTAATGACTTTATTTTTTTTTTTTTTTGGTTTTTCGAGGCAGGGTTTCTCTTTGTAGCTTTGTGCCTTTCCTGGAACTGGCTTGGTAGCCCAGGCTGGCCTCGAACTCACAGAGATCCGCCTGCCTCTGCCTCCCGAGTGCTGAGATTAAAGGCGTGCGCCACCACCACCCGGCGACTTTATTTTTTAAAACTATGTATTTGTTTCTATAACTCTATATATCACCTTTTTTTTGTCTCTTTCAAGCCTACATATCTTTTACACACATTGTAAACTATTACATCTGAATCTGTCTTATTGTGAATCTATTGCTTTAAACTGCAGCAGCTGTGGCTGCTGGCTCCGCCCACCTCAGATTCCCAACATGGCTACGTTTTCCGCCAGCTCTGGGAGCCATCAACTCTCAGAAATAGTGGGTCTCTGCTTCTATCAAAGCAGCGTGTAGCCCAGAAATCTCTTTTTTGTTTTGTTTTGTTTTGTTTTGTACTAGCAAAGGCTAAATCCACCACACAGCTTAATATGCCACTTGCAGAGGCCTCATTCCCGCCATACTGCAGGTCAAGCATGCATGCCAGGAACCAGCCATAGTAGCTCAAACACGCAGGCTGCCACTAGCTTGAAAGAGACAACTAGGAGCTGTTTTTAGCTCCGTTTTAGAATCTTTTTTCTCAGTTTTTAGGTGAAAACTCTTGCCAACACATTGGACGCCATTTGTTGCTGGAGAATTTCTCTCCAGCTCCCACCACCAAGTCCCGCCAGTCTCAGAGCCCACTTATAAAATAAACACAAAGACTCTTACATTATTTAAACTGCTTGGCCATTAGCTAAGGCCTGTTATTGTCTAGTTCTTACTCTTATATTTAGCAGATTTCTATTAATTTTTACTTTGCCACATGGCTCATGGCTTACTGGTACCTTACATCTTCCTTGTCCTGATGGCGGCTGGCAGTGTCTCTCTCTCAGCCTTCCACTTCCCTGCTTTATTCTCCTCCTTGCCCCACCTACACTTCCTGCCTAGCCAACGGCCAATCAGTGTTTTATTGATTAATTAGCAACACATTTGCCATACATCCCACAGCAGTGCTCTTTTCTCAAAAGCAGAGTGTATTTCTTGTAAGGCGAGCTAGCGTTTGTTTCCCAGTCCTAAATGGAGTTGAATCCCATGCAGTTTCTGGTCCTACGAGCAAGAGTTCTTTTCTGGTAAGAAGAGTCACTATTGTGCTGCCATTGCCATACACAGGACAAATAGCACTGTTGCCTGTTCCCAGCAAGTACAGTGTTTTGGACTGTAGAGGATCTACTGTTCATGTCAGGTTCCTAAGCAGAATTGAACTAGATATGTCCGTGTGTGGAGGAAGCACAGTTTTTTTGTTCTGAGCAAGCTCACTGTTCGGACCACATAGGAAACACAGTAGAGTAGAAGAGTGCTCTTTTCTCAAAAGCAGAGTGTGTTTCTTGTAAGGCGAGCTAGCGTTTGTTTCCCAGTCCTAAATGGAGTTAAATCACATGCAGTTACTGGTCCTACGAGCAAGAGTTGTTTTCTGCTAAGGAAGTCACTATTGTGCTCCCATTGCCATACACAGTGCAAATAGCACTCGCGTCTGTTCCCAGCAAGTACAGTGTATTGGACTGAAGAGCAGCTTCTGTTCTTGTCAGTTTCCAAAGCAGAGTTGAACTAGATATGGTCGATGTGTGTAGGAAGCACAGTTCTTTTGTTCTGAGCAAGCTCACTGTTTGGACCCCATAGGAAACACAGTAGAGTAGAAGAGTGCTCTTTTCTCAAAAGAAGAGTGTGTTTCTTGTAAAGCGAGCGAGCGTTTGTTTTCCAGTCCTAAATGGAGTTGAATCCCATGCAGTTTCTGGTCGTACGAGCAAGAGTTCTTTTCTCGTAAGAAGAGTCACTATTGTGCTGCCATTGCCATACACAGGACAAATAGCACTGTTGTCTGTTCCTAGCAAGTACAGTGTATTGGACTGAAGAGGATCTACTGTTCATGTCAGGTTCCTAAGCAGAATTGAACTAGATATGGCCGTGTGTGGAGGAAGCACAGTTTTTTTGTTCTGAGCAAGCTCACTGTTCGGACCACATAGGAAACACAGTAGAGTAGAAGAGTGCTCTTTTTTCAAAAGCAGAGTGTGTTTCTTGTAAGGCGAGCTAGCGTTTGTTTCCCAGTCCTAAATGGAGTTGAGTCACATGCAGTTTCTGTTCCTACGAGCAAGAGTTGTTTTCTGGTAAGAAGAGTCACTATTGTGCTCCCATTGTTTTACACAGGGCAAATAGCACTGGCGTCTGTTCCCAGCATGTACAGTGTATTGGACTGAAGAGGATCTACTGTTCTTGTCAGGTTCCTAAGCAGAATTGAACTAGATACGGCCATGTGTGTAGGAAGCACAGTTCTTTGTTCTGAGCAAGCTCACTGTTTTTTCCCTGCAGGAAACACAGTATTTTAGAAGAGTGCTCTTTTCTCAAAAGCAGAGTGTTTTTCTTGTAAGGCGAGCTAGCGTTTCTTTCCCAGTCCTAAATGGAGTTGAGACACATGCAGTTTTTGGTCCTACGAGCAAGAGTTTTTTTCTGGTAAGAAGAGTCACTATTGCACTCCCATTGCCATACACAGTGCAAATAGCACTTGCATCTGTTCCCAGCAAGTACAGTGTATTGGACTGAAGAGGATCTACTGTTCATGTCAGTTTCCTAAGCAGAGTTGAACTAGATATGGCCCGTGTGTGTAGGAAGCACAGTTCTTTTGTTCTGAGCAAGCTCACTTTTCGGACCCCATAGGAAACACAGTAGAGTAGAAGAGTGCTCTTTTCTCAAAAGCAGTGTGTGTTTCATGTAAGGCGAGCTAGCATTTGTTTCCCAGTCCTAAATGGAGTTGAATCACATGCAGTTTCTGGTCCTACGAGCAAGAGTTGTTTTCTGGTAAGAAGAGTCACTATTGAGCTCTCATTGACATACACAGTGCAAATAGCACTCGCGTGTGTTCCCAGCTATTACAGTGTATCGGACTGAAGAGGAGCTACTGTTCTTGTCAGTTTCCTAAGCAGAGTTGAACTAGATATGGCCCGTGTGTGTAGGAAGCACAGTTCTTTTGTTCTCAAAGCTCACTGTTCTGGCCCTATAGGAAACACTTTAGAGTAGAAGAGTGCTCTTTTCTCAAAAGCAGAGTGTGTTTCTTGTAAGGCGAGCTAGCGTTTGTTTCCCAGTCCTAAATGGAGTTGAATCCCATGCAGTTTGTGGTCCTACGAGCAAGAGATCTTTTCTCGTAAGAAGAGTCACTATTGCACTGCCCTTGCCATACACAGGACAAATAGCACTGTTGTCTGTTCCCAGCAAGTACAGTGTATTGGACTGAAGAGGATCTACTGTTCATGTCAGGTTCCTAAGCAGAATTGAACTAGATATGGCCGTGTGTGGAGGAAGCACAGTTTTTTTGTTCTGAGCAAGTTCACTGTTCGGACCACATAGGAAACACAGTAGAGTAGAAGAGTGCTCTTTTCTCAAAAGCAGAGTGTGTTTCTTGTAAGGCGAGCTAGCGTTTGTTTCCCAGTCCTAAATGGAGTTAAATCACATGCAGTTACTGGTCCTACGAGCAAGAGTTGTTTTCTGGTAAGGAAGTCACTATTGTGCTCCCATTGCCATACACAGTGCAAATAGCACTCGCGTCTGTTCCCAGCAAGTACAGTGTATTGGACTCAAGAGCAGCTTCTGTTCTTGTCAGTTTCCAAAGCAGAGTTGAACTAGATATGGTCGATTGTGTAGGAAGCACAGTTCTTTTGTTCTGAGCAAGCTCACTGTTTGGACCCCATAGGAAACACAGTAGAGTAGAAGAGTGCTCTTTTCTCAAAAGCAGAGTGTGTTTCTTGTAAGGCGAGCTAGCGTTTGTTTCCCAGTCCTAAATGGAGTTGAATCACATGCAGTTTCTGGTCCTATGAGCAACAGTTCTTTTCTCGTAAGAAGAGTCACTATTGCGCTGCCATTGCCATACACAGGACAAATAGCACTGGCGTCTGATCGCAGCAAGTACAGTGTAATGGACTGAAGAGGATCTACTGTTCTTGTCAGGTTCCTAAGCAGAATTGAACTAGATACGGCCATGTGTGTAGGAAGCTCAGTTCTTTGTTCTGAGCAAGCTCCCTGTTCTTTCCCTATAGGAAACACAGTAGAGTAGAAGAGTGCTCTTATCTTAAAAGCAGAGTGTGTTTCTTGTAAGGCGAGCTAGCGTTTGTTTCCCAGTCCTAAATGGAGTTGAATCACATGCAGTTTCTGGTCCTACGGGCAAGAGTTGTTTTCTGGTAAGGAAAGTCACTATTGTGTTCCCACTGCCATACACAGTGCAAATAGCACTCGCGTCTGTTCCCAGCAAGTACAGTGTATCGGACTGAAGAGGAGCTACTGTTCTTGTCAGTTTCCTAAGCAGAGTTGAACTAGATATGTCCCGTGTGTGTAGGAAGCACAGTTCTCTTGTTCTGAGCAAGCTCACTGTTCTGGCCCTATAGGAAACACAGTAGAGTAGAAGAGTGCTCTTTTCTCTAAAGCAGAGTGTGTTTCTTGTAAGGCGAGCTAGCGTTTGTTTCCCAGTCATAAATGGAGTTGAGTCACAGGCAGTTTTTGTTCCTACGAGCAAGAGTTGTTTTCTGGTATGAAGAGTCACTATTGCGCACCAAATTCCATACACAGTGCAAATAGCACTTGCGTCTGTTCCCAGCAAGTACAGTGTGTTGGACTGAATAGGAGCTACTGTTCTTGTCAGTTTCCTAAGCAGAGTAGAACTAGATATGGTCCATGTGTGTAGGAAGCACAGTTCTTTTGTTCTGAGCAAGCTCACTGTTTGGACCCCATAGGAAACACATTAGAGTAGAAGTGTGCTCTGTTGCTGTAGAATTTCTCTCCAGCTCCCACCACCAAGTCCCGCCAGTCTCAGAGCCCACTTATAAAATAAACACACAGACTCTTACATTATTTAAACTGCTTGGCCATTAGCTCAGGCCTGTTATTGTCTAGCTCTTACTCTTATATTTAGCCCATTTCTATTAATCTTTACTTTGCCACATGGCTCATGGCTTACTGGTACCTTACATCTTCCTTGTCCTGATGGCGGCTGGCAGTGTCTCTCTCTCAGCCTTCCACTTCCCCGCTTTATTCTCCTCCTTGCCCCGCCTACACTTCCTGCCTAGCCAACAGCCAATCAGTGTTTTATTGATTAATTAGCAACACATTTGCCATACATCCCACAGCACTTCCCCCTTTTTTTTTTCAAAAAGGAAGGTTTTATCCTTAACAAAGTAAAATTACATATAATTTGGGAATTTGGGCGTAGCTTCTCTTACTACTTCCTGCTGGAAGGGGGCGCTGTATCTTGTGGGGAAACAAAAAAAAATTTAGAATTATGGAATAGTCCATGAGGCTGTATCGTCTGAGCCAGATGCCTTTAAACCATTCTGGATGTTGGATCATCTGGGCCATGGTGTCATAGGAGACCTTCAGGGGGTCTTGGCTGGTCAAACCTGATGTATCTTAATCTTGAACAAATCCATAGCCTCTGGCTTTCTGTGGAAACAAAAGAGACTCTTTTCCAAAGCAACATATCCTTACTTCCAAATTTTGAAGTCAAGGTATCTTTAAAATATACATTTTGGCATAACTCTACAGCTTTTACAATCAAATGTTTTTCTGCAGTTAAAAGTCCCAATGACAACACAATCCAGATTCTCTGTGTAATATCCATTTTTACGTGGCTTATTTTTTATACTACCTTTACTGTCTCTTTAATGACTTTATTTTTTAAAACTATGTATTTGTTTCTATAACTCTATATATCACCTTTTTTGTCTCTTTCAAGCCTACATATCTTTTACACACATTGTAAACTATTACATCTGAATCTGTCTTATTGTGAATCTATTGCTTTAAACTGCAGCAGCTGTGGCTGCTGGCTCCGCCCACCTCACATTCCCAACATGGCTACGTTTTCCGCCAGCTCTGGGAGCCATCAACTCTCAGAAATAGTGGGTCTCTGCTTCTATCAAAGCAGCGTGTAGCCCAGAAATCTCTTTTTTTTGTTTTGTTTTGTTTTGTACTAGCAAAGGCTAAATCCACCACACAGCTTAATGTGCCACTTGCAGAGGCCTCATTCCCGCCATACTGCAGGTCAAACATGCACGCCAGGAACCCGCCATAGTAGCTCAAACACACAGGCTGCCACTAGCTTGAAAGAGACAACTAGGAGCTGTTTTTAGCTCCGTTTTAGAATCTTTTTTCTCAGTTTTTAGGTGAAAACTCTTGCCAACACATTGGACGCCATTTGTTGCTGGAGAATTTCTCTCCAGCTCCCACCACCAAGTCCCGCCAGTCTCAGAGCCCACTTATAAAATAAACACAAAGACTCTTACATTATTTAAACTGCTTGGCCATTAGCTAAGGCCTGTTATTGTCTAGCTCTTACTCTTATATTTAGCAGATTTCTATTAATTTTTACTTTGCCACATGGCTCATGGCTTACTGGTACCTTACATCTTCCTTGTCCTGATGGCGGCTGGCAGTGTCTCTCTCTCAGCCTTCCACTTCCCTGCTTTATTCTCCTCCTTGCCCCGCCTACACTTCCTGCCTAGACAACGGCCAATCAGTGTTTTATTGATTAATTAGCAACACATTTGCCATACATCCCACAGCAGTGCTCTTTTCTCAAAAGCAGAGTGTATTTCTTGTAAGGCGAGCTAGCGTTTGTTTCCTAGTCCTAAATGGAGTTGAATCACATGCAGTTTCTGGTCCTACGAGCAAGAGTTGTTTTCTGGTAAGGAAAGTCACTATTGCGCTCCCATTGCCATACACATTACAAATAGCACTCGCGTCTGTTCACAGGAAGTACAGTGTATTGGACTGAATAGGAGCTACTGTACTGTCAGTTCCCTAAGCAGAGTTGAACTAGATATGGTCCGTGTGTAGGAAGCACAGTTCTTTTGTTCTGAGCAAGCTCACTGTTTGGACCCCATAGGAAACACAGTAGAGTAGAAGAGTGCTCTTTTCTCAAAAGCAGAGTGTGTTTCATGTAAGGCGAGCTAGCATTTGTTTCCCAGTCCTAAATGGAGTTGAATCACATGCAGTTTCTGGTCCTATGAGCAAGAGTTGTTTTCTGGTAAGGAAAGTCACTATTGCGCTCCCAAGCCATACACAGTGCAAATAGCACTCGCGTCTGTTCCCAGCAAGTACAGTGTAACGGACTGAAGAGGAGCTACTGTTCTTGTCAGCTTTCTAAGCAGAGTTGAACTAGTTATGGCCCGTGTGTAGGAAGCACAGTTCTTTTGTTCTGAGAAAGCTCATTGTTCTGGCCCTATAGGAAACACAATAGAGTAGAAGAGTGCTCTTTTCCCTAAAGCAGAATGTGTTTCTTGTAAGGCGAGCTAGCGTTTGTTTCCCAGTCCTAAATGGAGATGAATAACATGCAGTTTCTAGTCCTACGAGCAAGAGTTGTTTTATGGTAAGAATAGTCACTATTGCGCTGCCATTGCCATACACAGGACAAATAGCACTGGCGTCTGTTCCCAGCAAGTACAGTGTATTGTACAGAAGAGGATCTACTGTTCTTGTCAGGTTGCTAAGCAGACTTGAACTAGATATGGCCGTGTGTGTAGGAAGCACAGTTCTAATGTTCTGAGCAAGTTCACTCTTCTGGCTCTATAGGAAACACAGTAGAGTAGAAGAGTGCTCTTTTCTCAAAAGCAGAGTGTGTTTCATGTAAGGCGAGCTAGCATTTGTTTCCCAGTCCTAAATGGAGTTGAATCACATGCAGTTTCTGGTCCTACAAGCAAGAGTTGTTTTCTGGTAAGAAGAGTCACTATTGCGCTGCCATTGCCATACACAGGACAAATAGCACTGGCGTCTGTTCCCAGCAAGTACAGTGTATTGGACTGAAGAGGATCTACTGTTCTTGTCAGGTTCCTAAGCAGAAGTGAACTAGATATGGCCGTGTGTTTAGGAAGCACAGTTCTTTTGTTCTGAGCAGGCTTACTGTTTGGACCCCATAGGAAACACAGTAGAGTAGAAGAGTGCTCTTTTCTCAAAAGCAGAGTGTGTTTCATGTAAGGCGAGCTAGCATTTATTTCCCAGTCCTAAATGGAGTTGAATCACATGCAGTTTCTGGTCCTACGAGCAAGAGTTGTTTTCTGGTAAGGAAAGTCACTATTGCGCTCCCATTGCCATACATAGTGCAAATAGCACTCGGTCCATTCCCAGCAAGTACAGTGTATCGGACTGAAGAGGAGCTACTGTTCTTCTCAGTTTCCTAAGCAGAGTTGAACTAGATATGGCCCGTGTGAAGGAAGCACAGTTCTTTTGTTCTGATCAAGCTCACTGTTCTGGCCCTATAGGAAACACAGAAGAGTAGAAGAGTGCTCTTTTCTCAAAAGAAGAGTGTTTTTCTTGTAAGGCGAGCTAGCGTTTGTTTCCCAGTCTTAAATGGAGTTGAGACACATGCAGTTTCTGGTCCTAGGAGCAAGAGTTGTTTTCTGGTAAGAAGAGTCACTATTGCACTCCCATTGCCATACACAGTGCAAATAGCACTTGCATCTGTTCCCAGCAAGTACAGTGTATTGGACTGAAGAGGATCTACTGTTCATGTCAGTTTCCTAAGCAGAGTTGAAATAGATATGGCCCGTGTGTGTAGGAAGCACAGTTCTTTTGTTCTGAGCAAGCTCACTTTTCGGACCCCATAGGAAACACAGTAGAGTAGAAGAGTGCTCTTTTCTCAAAAGCAGTGTGTGTTTCATGTAAGGCGAGCTAGCATTTGTTTCCCAGTCCTAAATGGAGTTGAATCACATGCAGTTTCTGGTCCTCCGAGCAAGAGTTGTTTTCTGGTAAGGAAAGTCACTATTGAGCTCTCATTGACATACACAGTGCAAATAGCACTCGCGTGTGTTCCCAGCTATTACAGTGTATCGGACTGAAGAGGAGCTACTGTTCTTGTTAGTTTCCTAAGCAGAGTTGAACTAGATATGGCCAGTGTGTGTAGGAAGCACAGTTCTTTTGTTCTGAGCAAGCTCACTGTTCTGGCCCTATAGGAAACACTTTAGAGTAGAAGAGTGCTCTTTTCTCAAAAGCAGAGTGTGTTTCTTGTAAGGCGAGCTAGCGTTTGTTTCCCAGTCCTAAATGGAGTTGAATCCCATGCAGTTTCTGGTCCTACGAGCAAGAGATCTTTTCTCGTAAGAAGAGTCACTATTGTGCTGCCATTGCCATACACAGGACAAATAGCACTGTTGTCTGTTCCCAGCAAGTACAGTGTATTG
Source organism: Peromyscus eremicus (assembly GCF_949786415.1). NCBI lineage: Eukaryota > Metazoa > Chordata > Mammalia > Rodentia > Cricetidae > Peromyscus > Peromyscus eremicus. The sequence goes on along the minus strand of NW_026734781.1, from coordinate 2,012 downwards.
GACTGAAGAGGATCTACTGTTCATGTCAGGTTCCTAAGCAGAATTGAACTAGATGGCCGTGTGTGTAGGAAGCACAGTTTTTTTGTTCTGAGCAAGTTCACTGTTCGGACCACATAGGAAACACAGTAGAGTAGAAGAGTGCTCTTTTCTCAAAAGCAGAGTGTGTTTCTTGTAAGGCAAGCTAGCGTTTGTTTCCCAGTCCTAAATGGAGTTAAATCACATGCAGTTACTGGTCCTACGAGCAAGAGTTGTTTTCTGCTAAGGAAGTCACTATTGTGCTCCCATTGCCATACACAGTGCAAATAGCACTCGCGTCTGTTCCCAGCAAGTACAGTGTATTGGACTGAAGAGCAGCTTCTGTTCTTGTCAGTTTCCAAAGCAGAGTTGAACTAGATATGGTCGATGTGTGTAGGAAGCACAGTTCTTTTGTTCTGAGCAAGCTCACTGTTTGGACCCCATAGGAAACACAGTAGAGTAGAAGAGTGCTCTTTTCTCAAAAGAAGAGTGTGTTTCTTGTAAAGCGAGCGAGCGTTTGTTTCCCAGTCCTAAATGGAGTTGAATCCCATGCAGTTTCTGGTCGTACGAGCAAGAGTTCTTTTCTCGTAAGAAGAGTCACTATTGTGCTGCCATTGCCATACACAGGACAAATAGCACTGTTGTCTGTTCCTAGCAAGTACAGTGTATTGGACTGAAGAGGATCTACTGTTCATGTCAGGTTCCTAAGCAGAATTGAACTAGATATGGCCGTGTGTGGAGGAAGCACAGTTTTTTGTTCTGAGCAAGCTCACTGTTCGGACCACATAGGAAACACAGTAGAGTAGAAGAGTGCTCTTTTTTCAAAAGCAGAGTGTGTTTCTTGTAAGGCGAGCTAGCGTTTGTTTCCCAGTCCTAAATGGAGTTGAGTCACATGCAGTTTCTGTTCCTACGAGCAAGAGTTGTTTTCTGGTAAGAAGAGTCACTATTGTGCTCCCATTGTTTTACACAGGGCAAATAGCACTGGCGTCTGTTCCCAGCATGTACAGTGTATTGGACTGAAGAGGATCTACTGTTCTTGTCAGGTTCCTAAGCAGAATTGAACTAGATACGCCCCATGTGTGTAGGAAGCACAGTTCTTTGTTCTGAGCAAGCTCACTGTTTTTTCCCTGCAGGAAACACAGTATTTTAGAAGAGTGCTCTTTTCTCAAAAGCAGAGTGTTTTTCTTGTAAGGCGAGCTAGCGTTTCTTTCCCAGTCCTAAATGGAGTTGAGACACATGCAGTTTTTGGTCCTACGAGCAAGAGTTTTTTTCTGGTAAGAAGAGTCACTATTGCACTCCCATTGCCATACACAGTGCAAATAGCACTTGCATCTGTTCCCAGCAAGTACAGTGTATTGGACTGAAGAGGATCTACTGTTCATGTCAGTTTCCTAAGCAGAGTTGAACTAGATATGGCCCGTGTGTGTAGGAAGCACAGTTCTTTTGTTCTGAGCAAGCTCACTTTTCGGACCCCATAGGAAACACAGTAGAGTAGAAGAGTGCTCTTTTCTCAAAGCAGTGTGTGTTTCATGTAAGGCGAGCTAGCATTTGTTTCCCAGTCCTAAATGGAGTTGAATCACATGCAGTTTCTGGTCCTACGAGCAAGAGTTGTTTTCTGGTAAGAAGAGTCACTATTGCGCTCTCATTGACATACACAGTGCAAATAGCACTCGCGTGTGTTCCCAGCTATTACAGTGTATCGGACTGAAGAGGAGCTACTGTTCTTGTCAGTTTCCTAAGCAGAGTTGAACTAGATATGGCCCGTGTGTGTAGGAAGCACAGTTCTTTTGTTCTCAAAGCTCACTGTTCTGGCCCTATAGGAAACACTTTAGAGTAGAAGAGTGCTCTTTTCTCAAAAGCAGAGTGTGTTTCTTGTAAGCGAGCTAGCGTTTGTTTCCCAGTCCTAAATGAGTTGAATCCCATGCAGTTTGTGGTCCTACGAGCAAGAGATCTTTTCTCGTAAGAAGAGTCACTATTGCACTGCCATTGCCATACAC